>NC_068937.1:20889470-20905124 GCF_016801865.2 Culex pipiens pallens
AAGATTTTCATAAGTCTACATCTTATGTGCTGCCTGATTTGAGTATCCACTAGGCTCTCGCGATTTTCATAGACAATCTTATGACCGTCACAATAAATTCATATGGTTATAACTAAACTTTACTTATGTATTAGGTCCACTGTTGATAGACTATGGACTTCATAAGAAATTCTTATGGAATTCATCTGTAATTTTTCAATGGTTTTCGCGTATGATGCTAGTGTGAAATTTTTTGACATTTCAAGATGGCGAAAGGACGGATCGAGCAGACAATTTTAAACGCTCGCTACTCCAAATCGTCCCGTAGTTCGTTCCGGTAACTACTTTACAAAGCTGCCGCCGCCGTTATGAGTTTTACCGCGACCTCCAAGACACAGGCAAGTTCTGTGGCGGGTGTTTCGTGGGTTTTGGTTCGAAGTTGAATATTTTGTTTTGGTATTTTAGATAATATCAATGGCCGTTAGTTCCGCCGGCGGCCCTCCCCAGCATCCTCCAGAAGAATCCGGAGAATAGCATCGGTGAGGGACAGTTCCGAGCAGCGGTCGAAGGTTTAAGTTTGATTGACGTGGTCATGCCGAAGGTGGTGGCCATCCGGCAGAACATGCCGAATCACCAGCAAAAAACGATTAAACCGGAGACTGCGGAAACCAACGGGACGACGAGCAGTGGAAGAAAATGAAGTTTTGGTCATATTACGATAATTTAAAAAATATATACGTTTAAAATTTAAATAAATTTTTGTTTTCATTCAATTAAAAAAAAGAAAAAATGGGTATAAAAAACAATGTTTATTAATATAATCTCCATGAGCATTGTCATATATTCTTTACACAATTCCATCTATGAATATCATAAGATAACTCAATGGAAATCTTAATTGACGGCTTTGTCAAATTTCCCCTCCCAGCCATAAGAAAATCTTATGACATACGAATAAAATCCTGATGTCGAAAGGTCATAAGACGTTCTTATGGATTTTGCCGGTACTTTTTTCTGAGTGTAGGTGAACGTGATGCCTCGATGTAAAGCAATCTTGCTACTTTTGACAGCGCTGCGCGCTAGGATCTACACACCCTGATAGTTGAAGATCCTTGAAGGCTGATACTCAGTTCGACGCCAACATTTCAAAAGGCATCATGTACATTTTGACACTTTCTGGGTTATTGCATATTCTGAAAGTACTCCTAATAAGCTACCTCTCCACCAAAATGAGCAAAAGTTACTTCAGTAAGGTCTGTTTAATCATGATTTTAAATAAAGTAACATAAACAAAATCTCTGCCATCAGCAGTCCTGTTTATATAGCCCTGTCAACCTGTGAAACAAAATTCTACATGAACCTCGTGACGAAAAAAAAGCATCATGAACAAAGCGCCATGTACATTCGGCGAAGAAAAACGAATCATAACAAAGCGTCCCCTCAATGACAGAAGGGTGACATCGACGTTGGTGATTTCAAAGGAGTTATGTTTGTTTTTACTTAAATAAAATTACGGAAATGATGTTTTATTGAATTTGGATGATCAAGTATCAATAAAAGCAACGTTTTTCATCGTTTGTTATTATAAGAACATCTTATTTTGCTTTTATATTAAAATGGGAATTGAAAATGGATGCTCAACAATCAAATCCAGAGTTTTTTTTTGAAAAGGACCAATAAACTATTGTCTTTCATATGTTTATAGGACCTAATCAAAAAAAACTCTTGAAATGCGTTTTTCTCAAAACGCATGGTTTGTACATGATGCTTTTTGAAATGTTGGCGGCGAGTTGTCCCAATGATCCACACTGTCGGAAACGAAATGAAGTAAACCGTGAGTAAACCAGACTGAAAATAAACTTGACAATAATCACACAAATACTCGCACAAATACCTATTTTTTTAACTGAAAATTTCATAATAATTTTTTGTATTATTCAAAATATGGAATACAAAAATTTCAAAAATCCCAAATAACAAAAAAATTAAAAAAATATAATGGAAATTTCAACAATTTTTTAAATCTTAAATGAGGAAATTCAAAATAAAAAAATATACAGAATTGAAAAACAATTTCAATATATAAAATTTGAAGCCTAAAAATTTTCAGAAATTACAAGTCGAAATTTCAAAAGTATTGAAAATCTGAAATGTAGAAATTTGAAAATACAAATATATGAAAACCTCGAAATTCTAACATTTAAAAACTCTTTTTTTTCCAAAAAAAAATCTAGAATGAAAAATTAAGAATAAAGGAATTTTAAAAATTTAAGAATTCAAGGAATCTTACACACCAAACTGTCACTACCGAATTCGGTTAAATTTACTGAAATCTGCACTTCTGAAATTTCAGTAAATGAAAACTTGCTGAAATTTCAGCAAACTTTGACAGCTCCATACAAATTTTTACTGAAGTTCAGCGAAAAATTAACTGAAAAGTTCGGTAGTGCAGTTTTCAGTAAATATTAACTGAAAACGAACATCAGAATTTGCTGTGTAAGATTTGAAAATTTAGAAATTTAAAAATTTACAAATCTACAAATTTATGAATTTACAAATTTATAAATATTAAAAACTATTAAAAATTTTAAAAACATAAAAATTAAAAATTCCAAAATTTAAAAACTTAAATTTTGAAAATTAAGAATTCAGGAATTTAACAATAAGGCTTTCTAGTCAGAAATTTACCAACACATTCAAGGTATGTTAACATGGCAGCTGAACGTTTGTTTGCATCGTATTTACCATTTCTTTCTAGCAAAAGTTTTTTGTCAGGCGACTTCTAGCTGGTTTTGTTTTAACTGACCGCCCGATACGTCAGCCAACATACTTCGCAGGGCTGTAACATCTCGAGCTCGATGATTGTTTGCATCAGGACACTGTGGCGAGAAGTTCATCATTTTTGGGTTAAATTATATTTTTTTCCACTGGGTCTAGAAAGCCTTATTTAAGAATTCTCGAGTTTTTTTTGAAAAGGTCCTATAAACAAAATTTTTAATTTTTGCTTTTTGGGTGTTTTTAGAACCGCCTTGAGTCAGGGGTATTCAAAAACACCCAAAAAGCAAAAAGTGAAAATTTTGTTTATAGGACCTTTTCAAAAAAAACTCGAGAATTTAAGAATTTAAAAATTTATGAATTTAAGAATTTTAGAATTTAAGAATTTAAAAATTTAAGAATTTAAGATTTTAAAAATTTTATAATTTAAGAATTAAAAAAATGTATAATTTAAGAATTTCCAAATTTAATAATTAAAGAATTTCCAAATTTAATAATTAAAGAATTTCCAAATTTAATAATTAAAGAATTTAAAAATTCAAGAATTTAAGAAATTAAGAATTTATGAATTTAGGAATTTAAGAATTCAAGGATTAAAAAAATATAAGAATTTAAGAATTTCCGAATTTAAGAATTTAAGAACTAAAAATTTAATAATAAAAGAATTTGAGAATTTAAGAATTTGAAAATTTAATAATTTAAGAATTTAAAAATTTAAGAATTTAAGAATTTAAAAATTTAAGAATTCAAAAGTTTAAGAATTCAAAAATTTAAGAATTCAAAAATTTAAGAATTCAAAAATTTAAGAATTCAAAAATTTAAGAATTTAAGAATTTGAAAATTTAAGAATTTAAGAATTTGAAAATTTAATAAATTAATAATTTGAGAATTTAAAAATTGAGGAATGTAAGAAATTGAGAATTTAAGTTTCCAAAATTTAATAATTTAATAATTTAGGAATTTAAGAATTTAGGAATTTAAGAATTTAAGAATTTAAGTATTTAAGAATTTAAGAATTTAAGAATTTAAGAATTTAAGAATTCTCGATTAAATTTTCAAAAGGCCCTATCTGCATAGGAAACCCATGAGGGATAGGTTGTTTTGAAAATTTAATCTAGAATTTAAGAATTTAAGAATTTAAGAATTTAAGAATTTAAGAATTTAAGAATTTAAGAATTCTCGATTAAATTTTCAAAAGGCCCTATCTGCATAGGAAACCCATGAGGGATAGGTTGTTTTGAAAATTTAATCTAGAATTTAAGAATTTAAGAATTTAAGATTTTAAGAATTTAAGAATTTAAGAATTTAAGAATTTGAGAATTCAAGAATTTAAGAATTTAAGCATTTAAGAATTTAAGAATTTGAAAATTTAAAAATTTAAGAATTTGAGAATTTAAAAATTTAAGAATTTAAAAATTTAAGAATTTGAGAATTTAAGAATTTAAAAATTTAATAATTTAAGAATTTAAGAGTTAAAAAAATTAATAATTTAAGAATTTGAGAATTTAAAAATTTATAAATTTAATAATTTAAAAATTTAAGAATTCAAGAATTTAAGAATTCAAGAATAAAAGAATTCAAAAATTTAAGAATTTATGAATTTAAGAATTCAAGAATTTAAGAATTTGAGAATTCAAGAATTTAAGAATTTAAACATTTAAGAATTTAAGAATTTGAGAATTTAAAAATTTAAGAATTTGAGAATTTAAAAATTTAAGAATTAAAAATTTAAAGAATTTGAGAATATAAGAATTTAAGATTTTAAAAATTTAATAATTTTAGAATTTAAGAATTAAAAAAATTAATAATTTAAGAATTTGAGAATTTAAACATTTATAAATTTAATAATTTAAAAATGTAACAATTCAAGAATTTAAGAATTCAAGAATAAAAGAATTCAAGAATAAAAGAATTCAAAAATTTAAGAATTAAAAAATTCAAGAATTCAAAAATTTAAGAATTTAAAAATTTAAGAATTTGAGAATTCAAGAATTTAAGCATTTAAGAATTTAAGAATTTGAGAATTTAAAAATTTAAGAATTTAAAAATTTAAGAATTTAAAAATTTAACAATTTAAGAATTAAAAAAATTAATAATTTAAGAATTTGAGAATTTAAGAATTTCAAAATTTATAAATTTAATAATTTAAAAATTTAAGAATTCAAGAATGTAAGAATTCAAGAATAAAAGAATTCAAGAACAAAAGAATTCAAAAATTTAAGAATTAAAAAATTTAAGAATTCAAGAATTTAAGAATTTAAGCATTTAAGAATTTAAGGATTTGAGAATTTAAAAGTTTAAGAATTAAAAAATTAAAGAATTTAAGAATTTGAGAATTTAAGAATTTAAAATATTAAAAATTTTATAATTTAAGAATCAAAAATTTTAATAATTTAATAATTTAAGAATTTAAGAATTTAAAAATTTAATAACTTAAAAATTTAAGAATTCAAGAATTTAAGAATTCAAGAATAAAAGAATTCAAAAATTTAAGAATTCAAAAATTTAAGAATTTAAGAATTTAAAAATTGATTTATTTAATAATTTGAGAATTTAAAAATTTAAGAATGTAAGAAATTAAGAATTTAAAAATTTAGGAATTTAAGAATCCAAAAATTAAAAAAAAAATAATTTAAGAATATATGAATTAATGAATTTGAGAATTTAAAAATTTAAGACATTAAGAATTTCAGAATTTAATAATTTTAAAATTCAAGAATTTTAAAATTTAAGAATTTAAGAATTGCAGAATTTAAGAATTTAGGAATTTCAGAATTTAAGAATTTTTATATTCTGATTTCATAATATCATAATTTTAAATTTTCATAATTCCAAAATAAATAGGCGCAAAAATTTCTTGACCGCGTTCCTTCCGATCACCACACACCAATTTCTTATTACTGAATTCAGTTCAATTTACTGAAATCTGCACTACTGAAATTTTCAGTAAATGAAAACTTGCTGAAATTTCAGCAAACTTTGACAGCTCCATACAAATTTTAACTGATGTTCAGCGAAAAACTAACTGAAGATTTCAGTAGTGCAGTTTTCAGTAAATATTAACTGAAAACGAACATCAGAATTTGCTGTGCATACTTCGTTTGAACTTGAATCTAGCCAGTTCAATGTCAATCAACCATAAGGTAATGCTAATTTGACAGGCAAAGCGTCATCGACGACATCCGTTCTATCACCGATTACTTCCCATAAAAATCAACGGCAAGTGCACCAACTCGCGATCTCGCTTATCGGTTGCGCTTTTGTTTGTTATCTTGGCGAAAAAAAGAAGAAGAGAGAGCCCGCTTCAAGTTGATACTCGCGTATATTTACCAACAGAAAGGCAACGGTACACAGCGACTTCAAGTGGTCCGTCCACAAATATTGCTACGAAGCTTACAGGCTAACATCACACACGCACACTTTGTTGCATTACATCACAGATAACGCCGTTCTACGCCGGTCGGAGATCCTGGTCGGAGGTCATCAAAGCGCCGTCTCGTAGACCCCTCGAGAGCTCTGCTGCGTAATTGTTGCGGTTCCAGACTGATTTGAGTTGCTAGTAGTGGTCACCTCAAGCTGTCCTCGACCACTGCAATTGGCGTCGTCCGGGGTGATCTGGAATGTTCCGGATTGTTTTTTCGGTTTTTGGCGATTTTAACTTGAAATGTTTCATTTGACAGCTGTTTGGTTGATCTGGAAGATCAATCAACAATCAAGTAACCTCGCTCCTCAACTGTCAAATGAAATGTTTCAGCTAGACCCAATAGAACGCGGAAACATTTCCAAGCGCTTAACTTACCGCGCCGTACTGATTCTCCGATCCGCCGCTCACTTCCGGCCGGAACACATCCCCGAGCGAGGGTCGTATCTTGGGCCGGGACTTGAACTTGCCCGACTGGGACACGGAGTACTTGCGCTGCAGACTCGTGGTGGACGGTTCGTGGTTCTTTTCGCGCAGCGTCATTCTGGATGCTTCAAGTAGCGCAGTTGGTCACGAATTGATTGTTATGATTGGGCAGGTTCTGGACGCGGTCGTTCGGGGGCCCCCCATATAGATAAGGGTTTCGGGCGCGCGTGGTTTTATCAGGGAGGATGCACAAATACAGCCTGCGGCGAGGATGTTGGAGATAAGAGGCAATTGGCTGGATGCAATAGTGTTTAGGTGCGACCAATATTGCCCACGACGACGTGATAATTGTTTATCGATTGATAAGGCCGTTTTTGCACAGCAAAATTTGTCTGCGACTATTTTGGGAAACTCCATCATGACATCCCAGTTTTGAATCATTTGAAGACAGGGAATTTCTCTACCAAATTTTCTCCTATTTAGGATTAAAACCAATAATTTTATTTACAGAAAACAGTGATATAGGTATAGTGAACATTTAACAGTAGTCTTTAGAAATTCTAAATATCTCCGTCCCCGTCAACATCAAACACGACAACTTTCCAACTTCCATTCGGCTCACAAACCCGCCAGGTGGTCTCTCTTTGGCAACCTCCGACGACGGCAACGGCTAAAAAAGTTTGCATAAAAAATAGACTTTCTACTCTTGTGCTTACGGCGGCGTCCTCCTCCTCCTCCTCATGCCTAGACCCTCGGCTGGCCGGCATTCTGTTCCGATCGCTGGGGTCCACTGCTCGCGGCGGTGTACTTTCGTATGTTTTCCGGCGTAAAGTCCAAAATCCGGCGCTGTTTCTTGCGGTTGTACTGCTTCTGTCGGTAGTAGATCTTGAGCGCTCCCTTGATGGCGACGAAGGCGAACCCGCCGACCAGGACGCGCTGGAAGTTGTTCTGAATCGAGTCGAAGAAGACTCGCCCCACGACGGACGAGACCGTGGGCAGGAGCAGCGCTCCGCACAGGACCCGGGTGGCCGAGACCGGATCCGAGCTGACGACCGTACCGGGCGGTAGCCCATTGGTGGGAGGCTGCTGAGGCGAGGACTCGCCGCCGTTGCCTCCGCTGCTGGAACCGTACGCGGGGTCATCCTCGAGCGACGCGATCGGTAGCAGCAGGTTCAGCATCGGGAACTTGCGAACGCTGAACGATTTGGTCTGCAGGAAACGCAGCACAAACTCTTCCCATCGGATCATGCGTCCCAAGATCAAGCCCACCGGAATGGCCGGAAGTCCGATCAGCAACACGATCGGCTCAGCTCGCTCCATCAGAGCCAAACCTTCCTCGTACCCAACCGTCTGCAGAACGGTCACAGCGCCGTACGTGACGGCCATCCAGTAGAACGACCCCACGATCACCCCAGCCGTCAAGAACGGACTAATCCGCTTGATCATAGTGTCGATCCCTTCCAGCACATTCGCCAGCGTGCCCATCGAGGGCAGCACGATGATGTACTCGCTCTGGCACTGCGGACAGCTGACCCGCTTGAACGTGTTGCCCTTCTGCTTCTCGTCTACCCAGCGCTGCAGGCAGCTCTGGTGGACCCACTTGGTAGCGCCCCGGCAGTTGCACGGCTGGACCCACGGCGCCAGCTTGTCGTCCTCATCCGTAGCGAAACAGACCCAACAGTACCGTTCGTCTGCCACTTCCGCCTTCGGTGCAGCCACCACCACTTCCGGCGTCTCGGCCATGCTGCAAGGACGATTGTCAAACTTTAGCCAAGGCACAAACCCCCCAACCGTCACAATCGGTGCTGGTTCGAGTCTTGGCTAAATTTGCTCACGCAAAATCCCCCTCCAGCTTGTTATCAGAACCGATTTTAACCCAGTTAATTCTTCGATAGCTCAGTTGGTAGGGCAGCGAACGCCAGATTCGAACTCAGCGCGTCGATTTTTCCAGAAAAAAAATCGAAGCCATGAACTCTGAACCTTGCACTTACCTCCTTCTTCGCCTGTTTGTGTGTGGGTGTGTGTGTGTGTGCTTCGGAATCAAAACACTGCTGCTGCAAATCCCGTCCCTGGATGACCTTTGAGTTGCGGGTTTGTCAAATCAAAGTTTCGCAAGACCTTATTTTGGGACGCACCTCTGTTGCAACCCCTTTTCAGCAGGCGACAAACTCTTGTGACAAGAGAAAAACAGTAGGCGGCTAAGGTTTGCTGCGATTGGCGAAGAAGTTGGCCTGCAGTTTCGTCACTATTTTATTTTTCTTACTCTTTTTGATTCAGGCTTTGAGAAACTTGCATGCAGAACATAAACAGCCGCCCGTCGCGAAATTTGACACTTGTTTGAACAGCCGCCGCGATTGACAGGAAAGCGACGGCGGCGCGGGGGAGATACCTTCTTCTGTCAAAGCGGCTACAACTTGTTTTGGAGGAGGTTACACTCAAAATTAGAATTATTGTTTTTGAAAAGGATACATGCACCATTTTTTTTAACATCACTCAAAAAAATTATTTTGACAAAGAACTTTGTCCTAAGGTTTCTATACGGGGTGTCAATCCAAAATTTTCGCGAAGCGAAAACGTTACGTAACGAATTCCCCTCTCGGCAAATTTCCCCTCTTTTTGGTGCACGCTGGTTGGATGAGCGAACGTTTCCCAATCAGTCAATCGAGAGACGTGAGATTGATGTATCTAAAATCACCCCCACCTCATCATTTTCGGATCGTCGACGAGCCAACAAAACTCGACTCGGTCGGTCCCGAAAATTCATTCTATTGCTGGACGTCGACGAGAACACATCAGAAGCAGATGGCCTGGTGGCCCGGTAGCAGACGGCCTGGAGGTCCTAGAGCAGATGGCTTGGAGGCAAGGACCAGCTAAGACATGCCAGTCGCGGGAGTCGATCATTGGAACTGGCCACCACCTGGACTGGAGCGGCCGGAGGCCCCGCGGATGTTCCGATGGGGGGACATTTGCCCGGACCGTAAGAGTTGGGGCAATATGGGTATCAAACTTTATGGTTTTTGATATTGGACATGAAATTTGACATTTCGGCAATAGTGGCCACAATCTGGAGTGGCCGGAGGCCCCGCGGATGTTCCGATGGGGGGACATTTGCCCGGACCGTAAGAGTTGGGGCAATATGGGTATCAAACTTTATGGTTTTTGATACTGGACATGAAATTTGACATTTCGGCAATAGTGGCCACAATCTGGAGTGGCCGGAGGCCCCGCGGATGTTCCGATGGGGGGACATTTGCCCGGACCGTAAGAGTTGGGGCAATATGGGTATCAAACTTTATGGTTTTTGATACTGGACATGAAATTTGACATTTCGGCAGCAGTGGTCACAATCCGGAGTGGCCGGAGGCCCCGCGGATGTTCCGATGGGGGGACATTTGCCGGACCGTAAGAGTTGGGGCAATATGGGTATCAAACTTTATGGTTTTTGATACTGGACATGAAATTTGACATTTCGGCAGCAGTGGTCACAATCCGGAGTGGCCGGAGGCCCCGCGGATGTTCCGATGGGGGGACATTTGCCGAACCGTAAGAATTGGGGCAATATGGGTATCAAACTCTATGGTTTTTGATACTGGACAGCAGTGGTGTCACGGTTCGCTTACTCGAATCGTGGTTCAAACGATACGTCATGACGCTCATGATTGCGAACCAAGCACGAGCGAACCACGATCCGAACGCCTGCCGTGGTTCGCATGAACCCTTGCTCTCTCATCGCGAATGAGAGTGAGAGGGACCATCAATGAGCGGTTCGCAATAAGAGCTAAAAAACAGCA
This sequence comes from Culex pipiens pallens, assembly GCF_016801865.2. NCBI lineage: Eukaryota > Metazoa > Arthropoda > Insecta > Diptera > Culicidae > Culex > Culex pipiens. Next base: position 20,899,863 of record NC_068937.1, read on the forward strand.
CTCAGAGAAAAACACTTCATGGTTTTGACAACAGAAGGCTACGGCAGACGGCTTAAGTGACTATGGAGGGCTACAGTGCATGGCTGCAACAATTGGGATGTCCTGGGTTTTCCAATGACTCCCTGGATTTATTATCGGTGGGTACACCGCCGTAACAAGCAAGAGGTCTGCGGTTTATGACTGCAGATCATACCCGCATAGCTCCAGTGAGTATGGTAGACTTTTTTATATTATGTTGTTATGTCCTGGGTCAACAGAGGACTCCCTGGTTCCTTGGGGACCATCCACAAACGTGGACACTTTTTTTGGAAATCCCCCCCCCCACCCCCCATCATGGACAATTTCCATTCAAATTATTATTTTTTCCATGGAACGTGGTTAATCGCCACAGCCCCCCCCCCCTCTCACCCTAAGGTGTCCACGTAGTTTATGGGTGGTCCCTTGATAACTTTATCGTTAACAAATTTGAACAATTTTGTAGGAGTGAAGAAAAAAAACAAATAAGTTTTTCTATCAGTGCCTACATTCTCCGTTGGCGAACCGTTCGCTGAACGCTCTCTTTACTCCGTTCAGAGCGGAGCGGCTTCGAGCAGAGAAATGATGATCGAAATTTTGGTTCGCGAACCGTTCAAATCCACCGCTCTGAGCGTTCGATAAGCGCTCACCCGATAGGTTCGTCGATTGAGTGGCTGTGATACGCTCAAAAGCGAACCGTGACCCCACTGCTGGACAGTTGCATTTGGCCATTATCTGAAGTTAAGCAGTTAAAATAAATTGCTTATTAGGCAGGAAGTAATAAATAGATTACTGCGATACACATTTTTTTTTGTGCCGCTGCGAAAATCTTTTTCTGGAAATTTAGAATAACTATCCCGTAATTAATTAGAGCCCTGTAAAGGGCAGTTCTAATGTCTGCTATTAAAATTTCCTTTGATGCCGCCGATTGCTTGCAACAGGCTTGCAAAAACATTCCCGCATCTTGGTAACTTTCGAGTGGTGAAGAAAAGTCAATTGATTTCACCTCGATTTCTATTTAAGCTCCACTTGCAATTTCCGTCCCGTTAGTTCGATAGGACGTTAATTATAAGGGAATCTTGGGGAAATTTGGACCGGACATTCTAATCGAAAATTTCAACAATCATCTTGCAAAGTTCTTTGCAGGCCAAGGGTGCATGATACTGATGATACTCGTCGGTTGACACACCTAGGCGAGGAACATCCCGGAATGAGCCCAACTACATCCGTAGTGCTGTTTGGACAAAACAGCATGGCTCTGGTTCCTTGCAAGTGTCCTATTTTCTTACCTCCACGTTGGCTTGGTTTAGTCATCATGATGACAAGGTGTAACCTAGCTGGTGGCCTGTGGAAACGACTCGTAAACCTTTGACCAGCGAGGGTCAGAGTGGAGACGGCCAAAAGAAAGGGGCGCGACAATGTGGGAAAGGGAAGTAATTTGTGATTGTAGACGGTATTGTTTTGATTCGCAGTATGTTGAGTCAACTGCTGTGGATGTACCTGAGCATCGCAGAACGGGGTTTCTCTTCTTTCCATTTCAACTAACAGCTATCTTCTGTTTATTTTGTTTCACTGATTTTCTAAAACGGCTTCTGTTTACTATCTTCCATTTGATTTCGATTTTACTTATTTGATTCTCTTATTTCTCAACGCTTTTCTACTCTATTTTATCAATCGATGCTGCTGTAACAATCTGTCTGCGTTCCCTTAATTTGGCAGCGATGTCAATTTTGTTTATCATGTGCCTTTTCTTTATTTATCTATTGAGCAGTTCTCTACGAAATCGGTCTTTTTTCTTCGATTTTAATTTTTGTATTTTTTAATCCGGCTGAAACTTTTTTGGTGCCTTCGGTATACCCAAAGAAGCCATTTTGCATCATTAGTTTGTCCATATAATTTTCCATACAAATTTGGCAGCTGTCCAAACAATAATGATGCATGAAAATTCAAAAATCTGTATCTTTGAAGGAATTTTTTGATCGATTTGGTGTCTTCGGCAAAGTTGTAGGTATGGATACGGACTACACTGGAAAAAAATGGTACACGGTAAAAAAAATGTGGTGATTTTTTTATTTAACTTTTTAGCACTAAAACTTGATTTGCAAAAAAACACTATTTTTAATTTTTTTTATTTTTTGATATGTTTTAGAGGACATAAAAAGCCAACTTTTCAGAAATTTCCAGGTTGTGCAAAAAATCATTGACCAAGTTATGAATTTTTAAATCAATATTGATTTTTTCAAAAAATCAAAATGTTGGTCGCAAAAATTTTTCAACTTCATTTTTAGATGTAAAACTGAATTTGCAATCAAAAAGTACTTCAGTGAAATTTTGATAAAGTGTACCGTTTTCAAGTTATAGCCGTTTTTATGTAACTTTTTTCGAAATAGTCGCAGTTTTTCATTTTTTTAAATTAGTGCACATGTTTGCTCACTATTGAAAAAAATATTTTTGAAAAGCTGAGAAAATTTTCTATATTTTGCTTCATCGGACTTTGTTAATACGACCTTTACTGCCGTTCTACGCATAATTGTCCCATGTCAGTTTTGGTCGATTTTGACTTTATGACATTTTTTAGTTTTTTTTATGTGTACTTTAAGAAAAAAACATAAAATCTGGTACTTTGTTCGGAAACTCATTAAAAACAACACCAAGTCTGTTTGTCCCATCGTTAAACTTCTACGCATAATTGTCCCACCAAGTATTTTCTTACACGGAATCATTAGTTTTACTAAACATTATGTCTTGTTTACCTTTTGTAAAGCAAGAGAATCACAAATAAAGGTGATAAACTGCTAACTGGGGTGATTAGGGACACATAGGGCGAATAGGAACCCACAGGACAATTATGCGTAGAAACACAGAAATCGGTCGAAAAATTTCAATCGCGTTTTTCTCAGTTGCACTTTTTTGAACATGGGACAATTATGCGTAGAACGGCAGTTTAGTTGCTGAGATATTGCTATGCAAAGGTTTAAAAATAGGAAAATTGATGTTTTCTAAGTCTCACACAAACAGCCCACCATTTTTCAATGTCGATATCTCAGCAACTAATGGTCCGATTTTCAATGTTAAAATATGAAACATTTGTGAAATTTTCCGATCTTTTCGAAAACAATATTTTCAAAATTTTTAAACCAACACTAACATTTTAAAAGGGCGAAATATTTAATGTTTGGCCTTTTTGAAATGTTAGTCTTGATTTGAAAATTTTGAAAATATTGTTTTCGAAAAGATCGGAAAATTTTACAAATGTTTCATATTTTAACATTGAAAATCGGACCATTAGTTGCTGTGATATCGACATTGAAAAATGGTGGGCTGTTTGTGTGAAACTTAGAAAACATCAATTTTCCTGTTTTTAAACCTTTGCATTGCAATATCTCAGCAACTAAATGTCGTATCAACAAAGTCCGAAGAAGCAAAATATAGAGAATTTTCTCAGCATTTCAAAAATATTTTTTCCAAAAGTGGGCAAACATGTGCACTAATTTAAAAAAATGAAAAACTGCGACTTTTTTCAAAAAAGTCACCTAAATATGGATTTAACTTGAAAACGGTGCACTTTATCAAAATTTCACTAAAGTTCTTTTTGATTGCAAATTTGATTTTACATCGAAAAATGAAGTTGAAAAATTTTTGCGACCAATATTTCGATTTTTTGAAAAAAATAGTATTGATTAAAAAATTCATAACTCGGTCAATGATTTTTTGCACAACCTGGAAATTTCTGAAAAGTTGGCTTTTTATGTCCTCTAAAACATATCAAAAAATAAAAAAAATTAAAAATAGTGTTTTTTTGCAAATCAAGTTTTAGTGATAAAAAATTAAATAAAAAAATCACCAAATTTTTTTTACCGTGTACCATTTTTTTCCAGTGTAGTCCGTATCCATGCCTACAACTTTGCCGAAGACACCAAATCGATCAAAAAATTCCTTCAAAAGATTCAGATTTTTGAATTTTCATACATCATTTTTGTATGGACAGCTGCCAAATTTGTATGGGAAATTATATGGACAAACTAATGATGCAAAATGGCTTCTTTGGACATACCGAAGGCACCAAAAAAGTTTCAGCCGGATTAAAAAATACAAAAAAAAAATCGAATGACCGAAATCCTAGAGAACTGCTCTATTTGAATAATTTCTCATCTTCCCTGTAAATTGCCCTCAATACAATCTAAGCTTGTTTGTTACCTCTTTTTATTAACTGTTGTTAATTTCTATATCTTCTTCATAAATTACTATCTTCCTTTTACTATTGATTCTTTACATAGTATATTTCCTTCACTGTCCATTGTTTTGAAACTTCACCTTTTTCTTAACAAGTGAGGTTCGAGCCCTTACTCAATTTATGGAATGATTAAAGGATTAAAACAAAAATTTCTATTGTACTTTTGAAACACTTCTCTAAAATGCTTAGGACCAAAATATTGTAACAAAACACCGCGACAGAAGAAATAGCAACAGATAAACACGACTCAACACTAGGAAAGACTCAGGAGAAAACAATACACAGTAAATAACAATTAGTTTTTGAATTCAAACTAAAAATATAACAGTTTGAATGGTTAGGCGCTTATACTTACATCAAACCCTACGTAATGTACCACCCACGGCCGAGTTAAAATGCGTAACCGGAAAAGATGGTGTGCATGCCTGGCACGAACACTCAAAGCGTGTTCTAGCGTGTTGCTCGTACTGACTCAGAGCAAGGGTGAGATGTAGGTGTAAGGGCAGTGCGTGTTCGTCGGGAACCTGGTGCATAAGATCGGTCAAGGCCCGTTCTTATACTGAAAATTGCGAATTGTTGTTTTTAAGTTTATAAATTTGAAATTTTGGTCTGGTTTATAAATTTGAAACGTTACCATATCGAAACACTTCAACAATATACACCTTGCAAAATTTAATCAAATTGAAGTCGACAACGTATTTTTTTTAAATTTTATCAGCACCAATTTGAGGAATGATGAAAATACTTTTATTTATGCCTTAATAAATTTTATTATCCGATTGCGTGTCAAACAATAGTATTGTTTTAGATTTTTTTTGTTGCAATATTAGAGATAGCGATTTTTGTTCTTCGTTCTCAATCACCGGCGTTAAAATCTGCGTATTTTTTTGTTTCTGTGTAGCTTTTTAGTGCACAATTCTAGTTCTCCATTCGACCCGTCCCCCCACACTCACAAGTAGCTTCCACAAACAAGGAAAAAACATAAATCAAACAAATTCAAAACAACTAATCCA
>NC_068937.1:20905224-21067286 GCF_016801865.2 Culex pipiens pallens
ATAAATTTATTTAAGTTAGCTAGTTTTGAACTCTTTTAACGTACGAAATATGTGTTGAATTTCAAATGGTCGTTGTAGGATCATTCAAATCGACCGTTTACGCTGCACATCAACCAGAGCTTTTGCACCCAGAGTTTTGTTGCAGACATTTTAGTATCTTCAAAACTACGGATACTATCGAAATAGTTTTTTATTCATCCCCTAAGGCTGTTACAAATATTTTTAAAAGTTTTTGTCTCCCCCCTCTTCAAAATTGGCCCGAAAAATCAGGGGGCAAAAAAAAAAAATTTTACAATAAACTTCAAAATTTCAATGAAAATTCAAGGGCAACCAGCTGAAATCAAATTTAAAAAAACATTCTCCTGCGTTTAAAATCATTTTTAGCATGTTTGGGTTTATTAAAAAATCTTAAGATTTTTTGAAAATTTTCGATGCAAAATCTTTTTTATCGATACAATTTTTGTTTTTGTCAGATCTTAGATTTTTTGAAAACTAATGATTGCAAAACAACTGAAGTAGTGTAAAATGCATTTTAAAACACTTTTTTTATTTAAATGTGAAGATTATGGCTTGTTATTTAAATTTTTTTATTTTTTTTTATTTTTTTTTATTTTATATAGTGTTGACATGACAAATTTGCCTTTACTATATTTTCATTTTCTATTTTCACCATATTTAAATAAGTAATAACAAATGTGTAAAACATCCTAACGGCCACAGACAAAAAGACGTAGATCTTATTTCAAAATTCTCCAAAAAATATTAACGGGCAATTTGAATGCTAGTAAACTCACCATGACAACTTTAAATTCACCACAGCTCTTACGTAACACGCACACCACCATACATTGCGAGCAACGAAAATTTATTTTATTTTTGACTTATCTTGGAAAGTTTTGATTTTTTTTTTGTCTGATTCATTTTTTTTTTATTTTTTGTAACTGTTCACAATTTGTTGTGTTTAAGAACTGTTTGAAAACTATAAGAGTTAGGCTAGTAGGGGAGAGTGGGGAGACTTGATCCCCGGGGACACTTGATCCCAAGCCTGTATCTCGTCAGCATGTGCGTAAAACAATTAGCTTTGTTCTAGAAAGTTATGCGAAATTAACTAAAACTCATTGTAGAAAACAAAGAAAAAAATTAAAAAATGTTTAGATTGAGTTACACACATTTTTCTAAAACGAGCTGCAAAAAACTTCCAAGAGATCTTTTTTTCTTTTTTTGATATGCACAGAAAACACTAAAAACTATTCAAAAAAATATTTTTTGTATGTGAATTGTTTGATAAACTTATCAACTCCAAAACCCTTACGCATTTGATGTTAAATTTATCGTCATACTATTTTTACAATCAATTGTTTAAAAAAGTGCGTTTAGGGAGACTTGATCCCTGCATTTTTACAGTCACTGGAATCAGCCTCTAGATTAATTAATTGGGCTGGGTTTTCATACATAGTTTCCTTTAGTATAGTTGTACATAACTTATTGCAGTTTGAACCTTTTTTCAAAAGTTTTGTAAACAAAAATTTCCAGCGTTTGTAAACATGCTTGATTTTGGTCTAAAAAATAATATTTTAAGTTTTTAAATATTTTACATACTAAACTTGTTATATTTTGAACACAAACGTACAGGTTTTATGTGAAATTGCTGTAACTTATAGAAAATTAAAAGTTTGGATGAATAAGAAACATTTTGCTTAAGATTTCTTCAAAATGTTGAAAGGGGGATCAAGTTACCCCTAACATTTTTAAAATGCCGGTTTAAAATATTTTTTTTAAACGCTTGGCATGATTCGAAGAGTTCATCTGATGAAATACCCTTATAAACCAAACATAGATAAATGTTTAAGCTTTCAATTCATGCAAAAAGTTTAAAGTTTTGTGAGAAATTGACAGAGTTATGTGCGATACAAAAAAAGGGGATCAAGTCTCCCCACTCTCCCCTACAAATTATATTAAAAGTTTTTATTCCTTGGCTCAGGGTCAGGAGGGAAATCTTTTTTTTTATACTAGAAAAGGGAATTTTTTTCTAATATTTGATTTTTTTTTCAGTAATTCATTTTTTTAGAACTTTTAATTTTTTTATTCCAGATTTTTTCTTAAAGCTTTAATTGAAAAAAAGTTTTCAATATTTGGATATTATGTTTAGAATTATTATTTTTTTATATTGGATTTTTTTGGAAAAATAAAAAAAAAGTATAAAAATTGAAATTACGAGCCATGGTTTCCACATTTTTATAAAAAAAAAAGTGTTTTAAAATGCATTACACACCTGTCCAGTTGTATTGCCATCATTAGTTTCCAAAATATCTAAGTATTAACGAAAATTTTAAATTGGCATTAAATTGGCATTTAAAAGTGCTTTTAAGAGATCGTTTGACGATTAGTTTTCTTTAGCTTACTTGTACCTGTTACCCTTTATTTGGATCCTTTGTAACTTTTCTAAATTTCCTAAAGTGTCTTCCTTGACCTGATTAACAGTGTAAACTAACAAGTTGTCGTACCCAATAAACCAACAAATTACAAATTAAAATTACAAATTAAAATTTTATTTTTCGCGAGAAATAAAAAATTTGCGGACATGTACATTGGAATTTCATAAAAATTCAAAACCGTTTTATAAAAGCCCAAACATGCTAAATATGATTATCAATACAGAAAATGCATTTCAGATTGTTTTCAGTTAATTAGACTTCTATTTTCATGGAAATTTTGATTTTTTTTTGAAAAATATTTTTTGACCCCTGCTTTTTCAGACCAATTTTGAAGGGGGGGGGGGGGGGGTGTGACATAAACTTTGAAAAATATTAGCAACGGCCTAATTAAATAAAAAATTTAGATTATTTCTGGGATTATAATTTTTTTGATTTTTTAAACTTTTACAATTTTTTATATTTGGAATGTTCAGAACTCTGGTTTTTTTTTATCAGAAATTATAGAACTTTTTTTTGAATTTTAAGAATTGAAAAATTTTTGAACTTTTGAATTTTTAGTGTTTTAAACAAGGTTACTAAATTATTTTTTAGGTTTTTGCAAACGGGGGACAAACATCATTGCTTTAAATTTAATTTTCTTTTTTCTTATTTCTGATTCTAAACTTTTAAAAATACGGGGTATAACGTTTATTTTTTTTATTTCTTCATTTTATCAAATTGGGACTTTTCGCAAACTTTAAATTTTAAGATAATAGATCGGAAAAAGAGAAAAATTTAAAATAAAATTGCCAAAGTCTTGAGAAATATTATTTTTGGAAGCATTTTTTGTACTTTTCTCATTTTCTAGAAATTAAAGATTGTTAGAATTAGGCTAGCACAAATTATATCGCAAGTTTTTATTCCTTGGCTCTAGGTCAGGAAGAAGGCTCTTTCGTTTTTACTGGAGATCGAATTTGCAATTATCATATTAATATTATGCAAATATTGATTTTTTTTAAATCATTAGATTTTTTTTACAGTTTGCTGTTTTTTAAGTATTTTAAGAATGTGAGCAATTCTCGCTGAAACCATCCCACTAGATGCACATGTTCTCAAATCGTTAAGGCAATGTTCTCATTCGATTCGGTGCACCAAAAAACCATAAAAACAACCTCCGAACCAATGAAAATTACAGATTGTCGAGGGAGACAGATTGGCCGATGCAAAATAAATCGGCACTGGCAACGTATGTTTTGCGCTTGCAACACTGTCAGTTTTGCTGGGCGTAAAGGGCGGTTGGTGTCCAGCACGTTTGGTGTCCAGAAACATTGGCCAATCTGTTTGCCTTGACAATCTGTAATGAAAATGTCAGCCGTTAGCCACCTGTAAAGAAAAACTTGTTTGGAACAATGGATTTTTTCGAAAAAATTAGTATTAGTATTTTTTTAGTATTTTAGTATTTTAGTATTTTAGTATTTTAGTATTTTAGTATTTTAGTATTTTAGTATTTTAGTATTTTAGTATTTTAGTATTTTAGTATTTTAGTATTTTAGTATTTTAGTATTTTAGTATTTTAGTATTTTAGTATTTTAGTATTTTAGTATTTTAGTATTTTAGTATTTTAGTATTTTAGTATTTTAGTATTTTAGTATTTTAGTATTTTAGTATTTTAGTATTTTAGTATTTTAGTATTTTAGTATTTTAGTATTTTAGTATTTTAGTATTTTAGTATTTTAGTATTTTAGTATTTTAGTATTTTAGTATTTTAGTATTTTAGTATTTTAGTATTTTAGTATTTTAGTATTTTAGTATTTTAGTATTTTAGTATTTTAGTATTTTAGTATTTTAGTATTTTAGTATTTTAGTATTTTAGTATTTTAGTATTTTAGTATTTTAGTATTTTAGTATTTTAGTATTTTAGTATTTTAGTGTTTAAAGTTGAATTAAATTAATGTTTTTTTTATGAATTGTGAACACGATATCTTGATGTTTTCTTGCGCTTGGAAATATACATAATTATTCTGAGAATCATGTTTTTTTTTTGCACGAATTCAGTAATTACCAAATCTTATTCAAGATTCGTCACCCCAATCAAAACAATTACGGTTTAGTCACACTCCTCCAATCACTGCCCTCGGCGTGACTTCCTCCAACAAAGACCGTTTTCTTTATCTTCCTTTATCGTCTCGTGCCCTCTAAGACCGTTTTCGATGCAACGCTGTGCCAACAGACAACAACAAGAAAGAGCTGAATTATCGGATTAAGGTTAATAGTGTAATTGAGATTTAATTTTTTTAATTGATAGAATTATTTGTAAAACAAAGCTTAATTTTCAATCACGAACTTTTATCTAATCTATCCTTTTAGGTTAACGATCCTTTGCGAATCAACAAGCTACTTAAGGTGAGGGCGCCCTACTTTAAGCCAACTCACGATAAGGCGCCCACTTCTTATTTTCCCACAGTCCCCTAATCCGCTCCAGATTAGATCAAAGTCCGCTCTCCACTTTACAATCGTGAAGTTGCAAAAATCAGTTTTGCAGTAGTCATCTTGGCAGGCCATTTTTTGTTCGCACAGGCAATCGTAGCAGTCTACACTGTTGTTATTGACCGATAAGATTGGGTCTCGTTTTGACGCGTACGCGTCAACGCAACAACCTTTTCAAATCGCAAAAATAGGTCATCGCACCAGGGAACAGGTTATCAAGCTTTGGTTGAAGGTTTTTTCTGCCAGTTCCGAACTTTGGACCAACCGGGAAAGATTCTGCTTTGCCAAATTCTTGATCGCGGTTGCTACGATCACCACATCGGGCAAGTTTTGTTTACGATTTCGAAAGCATTTCTTCAACGCCTACTAGCACAAGTGTGTGCGTCCGTCAAGTTGACGGAGAAATGCATCGCAGTGTGCTCTGCCAGCGCTCCAATTGAGAGCTGTTAGTTCTATACACCGGTTTGTGTATTACAGCTCAATGTGATCATGACCTTTGGATATCCCCTGTCTAGTAACACACTCTATAGTCTACATTCTGCGCAGATCACCACAAACTTCCAATTACCTGTGACGTCCAGCACGCGATCCCACAGCGATTGCCACAGATCGCCGGAAGCGCCCCAGAACACCTGGAAGTGCCGGGCCGGCAGATCGAAGATCTCGACGCCCAAAGACATCGCTTCAGCAAAAACTTCACTCTTCTTCAGACTAAGCGACAAGGAAAGAAAGAACTGTGCAAACTTTACTCAGCTGATGCAAGATGAGGTTCTGGCCAGAGAAACCGCTGGAACGGTACTACCGGATGCTCGTTCGGCGAGAAGATGCGAAACCCCGGGGAATGATCTGGAGCCGGCGAGAGAGCGTTCTCTTACCAACACACCAGCCAATTTCATCACAGATCATCGGAACTCCAAAATTAACCGAACCCCATCTAGCGGACTTTTTCGGAAGCTCAAACGTCACGCGAAGCGATGAGCTTCAAACGCCAAACTGTCAAATGTTCGAAACGTTACAATCTAATTGTCTGTGGTTGCAGTTGAGTCGGATGTGCGCGAGCTGCCTGGCACGAAGTCGCGTTCGGCTCAACGCAAATGTGTTTTGGTATTATATTTTCATCAATTGCGCGCGCTCATACACTAGCAAGACTTGGTGTGGCGAGAAAGTAACGTGAGCGGAATCAATTATCGAGGTTCGGAATGAATAAGTTGGCTGGTTGTTCGTCTGTGCGAGGAGTCTGTGGTATTGCGTGGCGTAGTAAGCTGTGTAGAAAAAATAAGCAATAATCAAATTTGGTGACGTTTTTCAAAATATGAACTGAAAAAAACTCAAATTCTCGTCACAGCCGACTGTGTTGTTGATTAAGCGGAGTTGCTTAGGAACTTACTATCAAGGTCAAGAGTTCAACGCCACCATGAGTTTTGGCGCCAACTTTTAAGGTTGTTTTTTAGTACATAAATATTGCCAATGTTTAACTTTTCAAAATAAGCTACTTTGTTTTTAAGTCTCAATACAATTTTGCGGGGTGGTCTTACGAAATGCGTAATATGAACAACTATATTTTGAGATGGAATTTTCCGATCGATTTGGTGTCTTCGGCAAAGTTGTAAATTAATTATGAATAGGGCTATTTAGAAAAATAGTTACACTCTAAAAAACATCACATTTCTTTATTTCACTAAAAGTTGGATTCCCAAAATGTGTATTCTTCGAAACTATGGGACTTAAAAATACATCTTTTCAGCCATAGTGCATGTTTGTGAAAATCTGTTTCCAGAGATATTTGATTATTAAAAAAAATGACATTAAAAAAAAAATGCGGTCGAATAAAAAATTTGCAATTTGTTGGTTAAATGCACCGGTTTGGTGTTATAGTCACATTCAGGTTATAATTTTTGGATTTATTTTTGGATTTTAACTCTATGAAGAAAAACCATCCCGGCAAAAAAAATATTTTTTGAGAGCTGAGAAAATTTCCTGCAATATTCTCTCTGAGACTTTGAAAATTCGACAGTCAGTTTCTGAGCCCTTAGCCTGTAATTTACAACTGACGATTTCTCGAAAACTATTGGTTCGATTTTAAATGTTTTTTTTTAAATAAAATTTTCTAATCTTTTCTTTCAATAAAAAAAAAACGATTTTAAATGTTTTTTTTTAAATAAAATTTTCTAATCTTTTCTTTCAATAAAAAAAAAAACCAATATTTTGAAATTTGGTCTAAAATATGAAATGAGGAAATTAATTAGTTTGTAGACCTTATCTAAAAATTTTAAATTATTTTTATTCAAAAGATCAGAAAATGTCACAATTTTTTTTATTTTTTACGTTGAAAGATGAACCAATAGTTTCCGAGAATCGTCAGCATAAAAAATGTATTTTTCCGAGGTGCTTTTCTTTCAAGAAGTATTTTTAATATGCATAATAAAACAAAAAAAATCAAAAATAAATACCCAGATGTGGCTATAGTTGCAAATATTTTTCAAAACTCGAAAATTTCAATAGAAATAGAGTTGTAATCAACTCAAAACAATCTAAAATGCCTTTTTCTGCATTGATAATCATATTTAGCCTGGGCTTGTTTAAAAATATTTTGAACTTTTATGTTATTCAAATGTTAAGCACCGCTAAAACTTTTTTTCTCGCACAAAAAAAAATCGTCAATACTGAGAAATGTTTAAACCGTGGCCTGTAATTTATTTTTTTAAACTTTTTTTATTTTTCTGACGAATTCCCGGGATGTTTTATACGTTTTGTCCCGGTTTTCCCGAAATTGAAAAAAAAAAAAACAAAATTTTACGAATGGTCGAATTCCGATTTGGTTTTGAAAAAAGATGAACAGTTGAATGCTTAGTATTCGATAGTTTGATAGGGGCAAGGGGAGCAGAATGGTCCGCCTAAGTAAAATGTACCGAAACCCTTACAAAAACTTACAAATTTATGAATCCAGTGTAGTAGGCTTATGCTTTGGGATGTTCCCTTCAATGTTGTATACTTGGTTGATAAAAATTTTCAGCTTAAAACTATTTTTGATGCAATTTAAAAAAATGTGTTTTTCGACTACTTTTTCCAGGGTGCGGGGCAGAATGGGCCACCTTAGAAAACAAGCCATTTCGTCTAATACAACGTCTAAGGGTGATAAGAAATGACTTAAGTAACCTTTCCAACATAGTTTCCATAAAGTTTGATAACTTTTAAAAAAATAGTCACTTAACAAAACAAACATTTTTGAAAATAGTGTAAATATGTCGAAATAAGACACTATTTTTACAAATAAGCGTCATAACACTTAAAAAATCAACTAATGTTGCATTAAACGTGATTTGTGAAGCTACCAGGAGTGAAATAATCCATTTAGCTCAAATTTCGCAATTTTTGACTGTTTTTATAAGGCAGGAAAAGGGTGGTCCATTCTGCCCCCGAGTGGATTTTAATTTAACACTTCCACCACCAAGTCTCTAAATGATTTTAAGGTTCCGTTGTTGTTTGTATACCTTGGTAGTAACATCTAGTAACGTTATAAACATTGAACAAACTTTTTCAAACAATCTAACTTTCGAGAAAGCTTATTTAAGAACCTCGAAATAAACAACATTTGCGTGGTTTTTCAATAAAATTACATTTTTGCTCACAATTCGAAATATATAATGAATTTAAACGTCGTTTTCGGTATGGTGATGTTATTTGACGTCCTTTATAAGACCCTTGCTATACGGTTGGTCTAAATTCATTCTAAAGCCCAAAACCAAGGGTGGCCCATTCTGCCCCCATAGTCCATTCTGCCCCCACTGCCCCTATAACATTAAATTTGTCACTCGGCATATGTCTGCATTAGAGTAAGACAGAAGTCCTGAGTTTCAAGTTCTAAACTTATAAAAAAAATAACATTGACTAAATGTCATTTTTTAATGCCGTTTCTTTTTTTTTTTTCATCAACACTCAAAAATGAACTTTGGAAATGTTTTCAATAAACATATTAAAAAAAATAAAGTTGGGTTATTATTTTTTATTTTTAAGCAATGGTTATTGACACCCTTTATCAAAATTGTGTTATGTTATGCCTTTAATGTAAGACATAATTAAAAAAAAAATCAAAAAAATTTAGAAGAAAAAAACGCAATACAGTCCACACACAAAAATATATTTCCGAGTGATACATCATTTATGATGTAACATTTTTGCACGTCATGAAATATTTAAATTTAAATGCAATTTGATGTAAATTTGCAACAAATTAAACGTAAAAACACGATTTTACTAGTGATTCAACCTCTTACGTCGAATCTCAAGTTTACATCAACTGAGTTTTCATTCGATTCATTATTTCCGTGTCGAGTAAATTCACATTTTTATCTGTGCAGTCTCGATTATCCGAAGTCTCGGTTATTCGAAATTTCGATTATCCGAAGTTCGATTATCCTATGGTTTGTATGGGACTTCGAATACTCGAATCATGAACAAAAACATTTATTTTTTATTATTTTATTTTCTCACTTTTAAGCTCAAATTTGAGTTCTGCGACCCAATTTGAGTCAATTTTGAATGTCTGATTGCCCATTTTTAAATATGGCATTTTTTCAATATTTCATCGCCGCCATTTTGGCCGCCATCTTTAATTTAAAAATTCTTAATTACTTTAGAGTAGTTTAGGTCATACTTAAGATCGACAATCAAACATGAGACTACAAAAAAAATTGTCGTGATTCGATTATCCGAAGTGAAATTTTGTCAAGGCCTTCAAAAAATCGAGTCTTGACTGTAGTTTCATTTTGGGTTTAAAAAATCTTCAAGAGACTACATCTAAGCATCGAGTTCCCCGATCAACCGAGAATTTTTTTCAGCCTTTCGAAAATATTAACAGTTTTCCGAATTCTTTTTTCTTAATTATTACGCTAGCTAAAAAACAGCCATTACAGTTTGCAAATTTGTTTTTCATCTTAAAAAAGGATTTAAAATCATAGCTCAGCTCAGTATTGTTCCATCTGGTATCAGATTTTGCACCATCCTTAAACTAGCTTTAAATATGATTTTTCGGTCCTGTAGAACGCATATGAAAATTTAGTGTATCCCGCTTACTCCAATGGACATTGACATTAAGTGTGAGGGGGATACACTCAAGGTTTACATTTCTTGAGTTTTTTTTAAGAGGTCCAATAAACCAAATTTTCAGTTTTTGCTTTTTGGGTGTTTATTAATACCCCTGACTCAAGGCGGTTTCAAAAACACCCAAACAGCAAAAATTGGAAATTTGGTTTATTGGACCTTTTCAAAAAAAATAATCCAGATTTGTTTGTGGGTCTTCATCAAAAATAGTCTAGAAATGACCGAAACAAACCTAAACTTGGATATTGGTAAGAATAATTGGGTACTAAAGCACGATTAAAAACTATTTCTGATCACTTTTTTTCATTTTAATGCAAACAATTTTTTTTGACAAGACAAAATTTTTTTCGATGGATCAACTATGGTCCCCTTGGAACGAGCTGTCAAGTAGGAGCTTTTCTGTCAAGAAGGACCGCGAGGTTAATTTTTCAAAATTGATTTAAAAATCCATTTTAAACTCTTTGTGGTCGTACAAAGGGTCATCGTACTCAGAAAAATAAACTTTATCGCTGTAAACAATAATATCAGCAATCTAAGCTTCATTTTAGGACCCAATTACTTGAAAAAGAACTAAGTTGAAACTATTAAGGGATATCGAGGTATGGAACATCGACTATAACATAAACTCTCGAAATAAAATTGGAAAAAACTATTTTAGAGTTTTTTTTTAACAAACATTATGTTTAGCAAATTCGATATCATTCACACCTGATATCCCTCACCTTGTCCCATCCAAAACATTGCCCTGGGCTTTTTGTTATCTATTTATCGTCACAGTTTTAGCTCTGCAGTTTTCCCCAACCCCCCCGAAATTGACTGTTTTTCTGCTTCGCAGTATCACTTTGTCGGTGGTCGGGACAGCAAGCCACACTCTCACCAGTGGAAACTTTTGTACTACGTAGTTTTTGCCTATTATTTTCAACTTACAAAGTAGGACTCTTTGTTTCGGCGCTTCTCTGGAGGAAAATTAGATTGAGAATAGTGGAAAAGTTGTTGAAAATCATATTTAAATAGTGAAATAGGTGTAAATTGGGAAGCGGTTTTGATTAGCCCCTGAAGGTAGGCTTTTTGCTATTTTTCATCATATTTTTTAAGAAACAAAGCAAAACTGTACTGTGTTTATTGTAATTTTAGATATTTTTATTTGTTTTCTGCAGTTTTGTTAGGAAAATTGCTCGTTTTCAAGCAGTTTTAAGGGGATAGTTACATAATTGAGACAACAATTGCTAGATGTGTTGATGACGTTGTCTAATTGCGCCTTAGTTGAAAAACCTTCTTATAAACTTTTTAATTCAAAATGGAATTAATCAGCGTTAATTTGAGATCAAAGATACCATTCTTTTCAAAAAAAAACAAATAAATTTGTCATCAAAATCAGCTGATTTTACCATCAAAATAACCAAATCATAATAAACATCGCTTGCATCGCAGAAGGCGGCTGGAAAAATCAATCTATCGATTTTCCCGACCCCGCCGTCAGCCGACGTTGCCGCCACCGCCGTCTTTGTTATTTTCCTCTCTGTTTTGGTTTTTCTGTTTTGTTGTGCTGTGCTCTTTCTGGCGGGCGGCGTTGACGTCATCGCTGGCGAGCTGCTCTCTCTAAAGTGGGAGAGGAGAGAAAAATGCTGCTCGCTCTCCAAGTTTCGTTATCGTGGGTTGCTTTGTTTTGCTCGCCAAATTCTTTGTTGGTGGGGTCGGCCAGGGTTGACACCTGTTGAATTTGATTGATGATCTTTTTTGTTTGTTTTTTCTTATTTGTTTCTAAATTTGAATTAATTTTGTAAATTCTTTGCGATGTCATGAATCATGAATTGCTGTCGTTTTTTTGTATTTTCTTACGACTTCCATGAATATTATCATTCAAACAAAACAAAAATTTACCAATTCCCAAAATCAAACAGCCACCATGATGGTCACCGGCGCCATCCTGGACGATCCGGACGGTTCCGGTTCGCCCTCGCCAGCACCCTCATCTTGCGGCTCCACCTCGTCCACTCCCAAGCGCGAGCATCCATCGCCAACGGAACAGGAAAGCTCCGTTGGGAAGCCTCCCGCCAAACCAACCCCGAACGAACCCGGCCTGGACCCGCAGAATCCGCGCCTCCTGTCCTCGCTGTACAACTTCCTCGTTATCGTGAGCATCTTCCTCGTGGGATTCGCCGCCTTCCGGAACACGTTGACATGGTAGGTGACTTTAGAAACTTTTGTAGGGTTCCGATAATTGGGATTTGGGATTCGTTTTTAGGCACTTGCAACGCTTCTGGGGCGCTTCCGGCGACTTTTGGCAGGCCCACTGGGATAGGTTCATCGATTTTACCGGTAAGTTTGAGGGTTTCTAAAGTTTCAAGCTACTTAAAGTAAATTTCTCCATTTTAGGAGAAGACCCCGCGACCCTGTGGGTCCTCAGCACCACCATCTTCACCATATTCGTGTACTGGTTCTTCGGCGGAATCTACACCGTGTTCGACCTGACCTGCAAGCCGGCCTGCATCCGGCGCTACAAGATGCAGCCGGGAACGAACGAACCCGTCGATCGGACCCGGCTCGCCAAGGTGATCGCGCAGGTCCTGATGAACCAGACCGTAATCGGCATCCCGATGGCTGTCTTTATGTACCAAGCGATGCGGTTCCGCGGGTTGAACGACCTGCGCGAGCTGCCCACCTTCCACTGGGTGTTGGCCGAGTTGGCGTTCTGCATTTTCATCGAGGAGATTGGGTTTTACTACGCCCACAGGTTGCTCCACAACCGGCACATCTACAAGTACATCCACAAGCAGCACCACGAGTGGACGGCGCCGATCGCCATCACGGCCATTTACTGTCATCCGGTGGAGCACGTGTTTAGCAATCTGGTGCCGCCGTTTTTGGGGATCTTTATGCTGGGAAGTCACGTGGCGGTCGCTTGGTTGTGGTTCACGCTGGTAATACTGTCTACGTTGAATGCCCACTCGGGGTACCATTTGCCGTTTTTCCCGAGTCCGGAGGCGCACGATTTTCATCATTTGAAGTGAGTATTGTTAGCAAACCTAAAATTTACTTAACTGTTTTTACTTAAATATTTAGAAAATCTATTTGCAAAGTTCTTTGTCATAGTCTTCCCGAGCAGCCAGAAATAACTTTGCAATATTTTTTTTTATATTTCAAAATGCTGGGCCAATAACATTTTACGTTATTTATAACAAGTTTTGTTATTCGCCGCTATATTTTTTTTTGTGTTGGATTGTTCTTGTAATAACAGACCAATAACATTTTCAGTTATTCTTCGAACAAATGTTTGTTATTATTTTTTGTTATTTTAACATTTATCCGATCATCATTGGGATGACATTTGGAGACATTCTTCCATAACAAAAAATGTTATTTCCAAGTTGTTTTTGCTTTCAATCAATATCAGACCAATAACACATTCTGTTATGATAACATAAACTGTTATTCAACTCTTATGAGCAATTCTCTACGAAATCGGTCTTTTTTCTTCAATTTTAATATTTGTATTTTTTAATCCGACTGAAACTTTTTTGATGCCTTCGGTATGCCCAAAGAAGCCATTTTGCATCATTAGTTTGTCCATATAATTTTCCATACAAATTTGGCAGCTGTCCATACAAAAATGATGTATGAAAATTCAAAAATCTGTATCTTTTGAAGGAATTTTTTGATCGATTTGGTGTCTTCGGCAAAGTTGTAGGTATGGATACGGACTACACTGAAAAAAATAATACACGGTAAAAAAAATTTGGTGATTTTTTAAATTAACTTTTTAACACTAAAACTTGATTTGCAAAAAAACACTATTTTTAACTTTTTTTATTTTTTTATATGTTTTATAGGACATAAAATGCCAACTTTTCAGAAATTTCCAGGTTGTGCAAAAAATCATTGACCGAGTTATGAATTTTTGAATCAATACTGATTTTTTCAAAAAATCGAAATTTTGGTCGCAAAAATTTTTCAACGGCGGGTTCGATTCCCGCCTTATCCACTGAGCTTCTATCGGATGGTGAAGTAAAACGTCGGTCCCGGTTTCTCCTGTCTCGTCAGAGGCGCTGGAGCAGAAATCCCACGTTAGAGGAAGGCCATGCCCCGGGGGGCGTAGTGCCAATAGTTTCGTTTCGTTTTTTTCATTTTTCAACTTCATTTTTCGATGTAAAATTGAATTTGCAATCAAAAAGTACATTAGTGAAATTTTGATAAAGTGCACCGTTTTCAAGTTATAGCCATTTTTATGTAACTTTTTTCGAAATAGTCGCAGTTTTTCATTTTTTAAAATTAGTGCACATGTTTGTCCACTTTTGAAAAAAATATTTTTGAAAAGCTAAGAAAATTCTCTATATTTTGCTTCATCGGACTTTGTTGATACGACCTTTAGTTGCTGAGATATTGCCATGCAAAGGTTTAAAAACAGGAAAATTGATGTTTTCTAAGTCTCACCCAAACAGCCCACCATTTTTTAATGTCGATATCTCAGCAACTAATGGTCCGATATTCAATGTTAAAATATGAAACATTTGTAAAATTTTCCGATCTTTTCAAAAAAAATATTTTCGAAATTTTCAAATCAAGACTAACATTTTAAAAGAACGTAATATTGAATGTTTGGCCTTTTTGAAATGTTAGTCTTGATTTGAAATTTTTGAATATATTGTTTTTGAAAAGATCGGAAAATTTCACAAATGTTTCATATTTTAACATTGAAAATCGGACCATTAGTTGCTGAGATATCGACATTGAAAAATGGTGGGCTGTTTGGGTGAGACTTAGAAAACATCAATTTTCCTGTTTTTAAACCTTTGCATGGCAATATCTCAGCAACTAAAGGTCGTATCAACAAAGTCCGATGAAGCAAAATATAGAGAATTTTCTCAGCTTTTCAAAAATATTTTTTTCAAAAGTGGGCAAACATGTGCACTAATTTAAAAAAATGAAAAACTGCGACTATTTTGAAAAAAGATACATAAAAATGGCTATAACTTGAAAACGGTGCACTTTATCAAAATTTCACTAATGTACTTTTTGATTGCAAATTCAATTTTACATTTAAAAATGAAGTTGAAAAATTTTTGCGACCAAAATTTCGATTTTTTGAAAAAACCAGTATTGATTAAAAAATTCATAACTCGGTCAATGATTTTTTGCACAACCTGTAAATTTCTGAAAAGTTGGCATTTTATGTCCTCTAAAACATATCAAAAAATAAAAAAAATTAAAAATAGTGTTTTTTTGCAAATCAAGTTTTAGTGTTAAAAAGTTAAATAAAAAAAATCACCAAATTTTTTTACCGTGTATTATTTTTTTCCAGTGTAGTCCGTATCAATACCTACAACTTTGCCGAAGACACCAAATCGATCAAAAAATTCCTTCAAAAGATACAGATTTTTGAATTTTCATACATCATTTTTGTATGGACAGCTGCCAAATTTGTATGGAAAATTATATGGACAAACTA
Source organism: Culex pipiens pallens (assembly GCF_016801865.2). Classification (NCBI taxonomy): domain Eukaryota; kingdom Metazoa; phylum Arthropoda; class Insecta; order Diptera; family Culicidae; genus Culex; species Culex pipiens. The sequence goes on from NC_068937.1 coordinate 20,920,672, forward strand.
ATGATGCAAAATGGCTTCTTTGGGCATACCGAAGGCACCAACAAAGTTTCAGTCGGATTAAAAAATACAAAAAAAATCGAATGACCGAAATCCTAGAGAACTGCTCTTATACAAAAATTGGGTTTTCAAGAAGAATCCATAACACTTTTTGTTATTTTAACAGTATTTGTTATTAAAAGGTATGAATTTTGTTATTGTTTTGCATCCTGTTGATTTACAAATACACGCCCTTTTGAAATATTGATACTTGCAATATGAAGTTAAGTTTTTTGAGCCTATCACTATGCTGTAAATTAAAAATTTATCGAAAATATCATTTTCTTGCATTATTGAATTATTATTGGTTAATTTTACCGATTTTCATTTAAAAACATATTTTTTGGAAAGGTGGAAAATTTCCTTCAAGAATATAATATAAACTCATATACATTAGGATGCCAGAAAACATGAACCCCTGTTCCACTAGCGGAAAAGATTTGTTGGGTTATTTTAAGCATCTGTGCCAATTTTTAGCTAAATTGGTTGAGATTAACCCAGGCTCGGGTATCGGGTGAAAAACATGTTTTTCATGCAAAAATTACTTTTTAAAATCGCTAATGACTTTTTAGGATTTAGGTTTTACTGCTTTGGTATGTTCTACAAAGTTGTAGAGCATTAAATTTTTAAATTTTCCCATGCAAACTTCACCCCCAAGTATCAATGGAAAAATGTTGACCGATTTTGCTCATATTTGGCCCACAGTCCTAAAATATCTCTAGGAACAATAATCAGCTTGTAAAGCAAGGTTTTGGAAAAAGTCCTATATTCTGTGCACCCTAATCCAAATCGACCTTAAAAAAAAAAAAAAAAGAGAATCGATATGTTTTTAGGAATTGGCTTTTTGCATCCCCTGGCCCCTCGTTATTGTTTTGGACGTTTATTTGAATTTAGATTTTTTTTTGCAAAACAGTTTCTTCTTAAAGCTTTCTCAAAGTTGTAACTCTCCACCTTTTTGCAAATCGACTTTTTTTTTGTATATTTTGATTTTATTGAAAATAAGCCATTTTGCATCATCAGGCTGGTCAAACAAAATAGACGTATTGAGAAGATTGAGAAGGGATTTTCTGATCGATTTGGTGTCTTCGTCAAAGTTGTAGGTTATGATTAGGACTTTTCAGAATAAAATAGGTCAAAGGAAAAAAAAAGTTCCAAATTCTCTTGATTTGACTTTTTGTCACTAAAAATTGATTCCCGAAAATACGTATTTTATAACTTTCGATTCTTTTATATGTTTTCAATAATCTAAAATAGGCATTTTTATTTAAAAAAATGTAATTTGTGGGAAAAAAAATCTTTAAAAATATTGTCAAACAAAATATCAAAACATATTTTTGGATGCAAAATTGAAGTTGCAATCGAAAATTACTATTGACATTTTAAAATAATGTGCACCGTTTTGAGTTTATACGTATCCTAAGTTGATTTTTTTTTAAATTCAGTTTATGCAATTTAAAAATACTTTATGAAGAAAAAGCACTCATATCATTTTCGAAACTATTGATAAGATTTTCAATGTTAAAAATTTAACTTAGTGACATTCTCTGCAATTTTCTTTAAAAAATAATTCTCATTTTTAAAGAAATAAGAATAACGTATTGCAAGGGCTTAAAACACATATTTTAGACATTTTCAAATGTTGTGCTAGATTTTTAAGTTTAGACATTATTTTTGATAGAAAAGAGCAGAAAATATCACAAAAGTTTAGTTTATTTACATTGAAAATCGAACCAATAATTTCCGAGGTATCGCGAGTTAAAAAATGAGGGCTAAAAAGATGACACTGAGAAACAACACATTGCCACAAAATTTAAACATTAAGAAAAATAAAAAAAAACTTGTTTTGAAGAAAATTACAAAAAATGCCTATAACTTGGAAACGATGTATGAACAGTAGGCTGACTCGTCGTTATATGGAAAATTAAAAAAAAATCAAATCAATCCACTTTTTTTTTCAAACCAACACTCAATAGTGTTAAAATTGAGAAAATTCTCTAAAACTTTCCCGAAGAAAGTATGGTGCTATCTTGCTCTTGTCTAAAGATACAGCGTCCTCAAAACTGGTCTAAAACGTGCTTTTGCTCGAAAATCACGTTTTAGACCAGGTTTGAGCACTCTGTATTTTTTGACAGGAGCAAAATAGCACAATACATTCTTGCTAAAAGTTTTAGAAAATTTTCTCAATTTTAACGCTATTGTGTTGGTTTGAAAAATTTAGTGGAAAATAAAAATGATGAAAATAAAAATGTAAAAAGACGGGTTTTCCATACTAATTCCCATATAAAATTGAAATGCAATGCACAAAGTGTTGACGCAACCAATCGCTCCCAAATTTCGGGGAGTTGTTTAGGGGCCTTAAAGCAATCGTAAAAAACATGTTCTGATAACTCGACCATCTCGAGCCATTCTGATGTACAGTACTTGCTCGGTAACTGGGTGTTGCTTTTTAACTGGGCGCTCGATAACTGGGCTGTAGCCCAGATAAAAAGCAGTAAAACGTCAACAAACAATAACAAGGCAAAATGATCGAGTGATGCAAAAATTTATGTCAATAAACAGAAAATATTTGTTTTATGTTTCAATGAAAATTCATGTCATATTCAAAAAATATTTGCTCTGTACATATTTTTCAGTCACTTTTGTTTTTATCTTCTGTTAAGGGGTTATATACATGTAAAACATTTCTAAATTTCATGTTACAGAAAAAAATAAATAAATGCACTCAAAAGATGATTTCTAATCCCTCTTGAAAGTTTCATGAAGATATTTCATGGTTAAAGTAAGTAACAGGTGAATTTTGCTATGCGCAGGGCGAATTGCCAAACTTTCTGAGCGAAACACCGAGTTGAAATTTATTTTCCGTGTACCTACAACTTTGCCGAAGGCACCAAATCAATCAGAAAATCCATTCTCTATATAGGTACAGGCTTTGCAAATGGCTTCTTTTTCCTTTGGCATGGACAAAGTTTCATTCAATTCTTATAACAAAAACTGTATTTTTTTCAAATTGTAAACCCTTCGATTAGAATAAATTATTATTTTTTTCTATTTGATGAATTTGAAAAGTGTTTTGGACAAACAGCCTAATGATTTTGAATTTTTTAAATGAGTAATTCTCCGCCAACTCACACAGCAGTTGCCCCGACCCCTCTTCGATTTGCGTGAAACTTTGTCCTAAGGGGTAACTTTTGTCCCTGATCACGAATCCGAGGTCCGTTTTTTGATATCTCGTGACGGAGGGGCAATACGACCCCTTCCATTTTTGAACATGCGAAAAAAGAGGTGTTTTTCAATAATTTGCAGCCGGAAACGGTGATGAGATAGAAATTTGGTGTCAAAGGGACTTTAATGTAAAATTAGACGCCCGATTTGATGGCGTACTCAGAATTCCGAAAAAAACGTATTTTTCATCGAAAAAAACACTAAAAAAGTTTTAAAAATTCTCCCATTTTTCGTTACTCGACTGTAAAAAATTTTGGAACATGTCATTTTATGGGAAATTTAATGTACTTTTCGAATCTACATTGACCCAGAAGGGTCATTTTTTCATTTAGAACAAAATATTTCATTTTAAAATTTCGTGTTTTTTTCTAACTTTTGCAGGGTTATTTTTTAGAGTGTAACAATGTTCTACAAAGTTGTAGAGCAGACAATTACAAAAAAAATCATATAAAGACATAAGGGGTTTGCTCATAAACATTACGAGTTATCGCGATTTTACGAAAAAAAGTTTTGAAAAAGTTACTTTTTGCGTTTCTCTTTGTTTCGTCGTCCGTGTCTGTCGCGGGTGACCATGAACGGCCATGATCGATGACGACCAACTTTTTCAAAACTTTTTTTTCGTAAAATCGCGATAACTCGTGATGTTTATGAGCAAACCCCTTATGTCTATATATCAAAAATTTTGTAATTGTCTGCTCTATAACTTTGTAGAACATTATTACACTTCAAAAAATAACCCTGCAAAGTTAGAAAAAACACGAAATTTTAAAATGAAAAAAATTGTTCTAAATGAAAAAATAACCCTTCTGGGTCAATGTAGATTCGAAAAGTACATTAAATTTCCCATAAAATGACATGTTCCAAAAAATTTTACAGTCAAGTAATTGACTCAAAGCACTGACTCAGAGCAAGGGTGAGATGTAGGTGTAAGGGCAGTGCGTGTTCGGCGGGAACCTGGTGCATAAGATCGGTCAAGGCCCGTTCTTACACTGAAAATTGCGAATTGCGAATTGCGAATCACCGTTTCAGGCTGCAAATTATTGAAAAACACCTCTTTTTTCGCATGTTCAAAAATGGAAGGGGTCGTACCGCCCCACCGTCACGAGATATCAAAAAACGGACCTCGGATTCGTGATCAGGGACAAAAGTTACCCTTTTGGACAAAGTTTCACACAAATCGAAGAGGGGTCGGGGCAACTTTTCCCGATTTCGTGTGAGTTGGTAGAGAATTACCCAAATATAAATTTTAAGCTTGCAAGAAATACTTACGCTGTTTTATAGTTTCAAGACATGGAATTAAAAATCATGTCTAGTATATTTATTTTAATTTTGACCAACTATTTACAAAATGTTTGCCCACTGTGCTATAATATCCAGCTTTTGAAGCGAAAATGGCGTTCGAATGGTGAACGCCCGAAATGTCAAAATCACGCAATGGTACCAACATTACGAAAAAAGTGTGCCATGGTTTGACAGCCGCATTTTTTTTTTCTAATGTTGGTGCTACTGCGCGATTTTGACATTTCGGACGTTCAACATTCGAACGCCATCTTCGCTTAAAACCTGGATACATTCGAGCGGCCATTGTCGCGCTTTAATCCGCGATGACTTCGCCGCCATCACTAATTAGAGTGAATTTGTCTTCCCGCCTACTTTTTTTTGTTGTACGCCAAACCTGCCTACTGTCTGCACTGTTATCTCTATCGCAGTAAAACGACGCACAAATACAGACTCATGCAGATTTACATATGTTTCAGTTGATATGAAAAGTGGGTTTTGATAATGAAAAGTTTTTTTTTTAATTTCCGAAATTTCTTATTGAATTTGCGTCTCCATGAAATAATTGCCACAAAACAAATCCCATGGAGACGCCTGGTCATTGTTATCAATACCTCCCCCTTCCAGATTCAACCAGTGCTTCGGCGTGCTGGGCGTCCTCGATCGGGTCCACGGAACGGACACGCTGTTCCGCAACACCAAGGCGTACGCCCGCCACATCATGATGCTGAGCTTCATGCCGGCGCGGGAGGCCTTCCCGGAGCCGGCCAAGAAGGCGTTCTAAAATGCTCTTATTGAAAGAGGTTGAATTGAAAGAAAAATCGAAGAGTGGCTCGTGATTACGGTTTTCATGGAAAACTTTAAAAGTGAAATGTTTAAAATTAAAAAAAAAACTTAAATGTACTGTGAAAGGAAGAAGAAGAAGAACTAGTTTTAGTGAAATCATTCAGCAAACCGCTACTGCAATATGTGTTTTGCACCGAAAATAGAAGTCAACCAGCAGACATTGATTGTACCTTTGGAACACTCACACAAACTGAGAGAGCATCTCCTCTAGCTATCAAACTATCTTCAAAAAAGTACAGAAAAATAGAAAGAAAAAAAAACCTATTAGAAAAAAAAACTGAATGTAGTTATGAGATTATACACCAACAAAAAAACGAAGCATGAACTAAAACTTAACTCGATTTTAGCACTGTCATCAACATTCTTAGAAGACTGGATTCTGATCGTAAAAGAAGAAAAAGAAAAGAAAGCGCCTAACTCTTATGAGACAGAGAAAAGAGCACAGAGTTTGAACTGGTTTTCATGTAATCTTAAACTACTCCTTAAGAAGACAACTATTATGGCATCACGTGGATTATGAAATCTAGTCATACCAAACACATACACACACACACAGATACAGACATACTACTATGCATATATTTATATATTTCCACGCAAGTTAGAGTGTAGCATTATGTAACTAAACTACAGAAAAAAGGTGAAATAAAGTGAACATCATTCTAAGTGTAAAAATCGGCTTTTATTTTTCGGTTAATGTACCAATCAGTTTGATCAAATTAAACGGTAAATTTGAAGGATTCGATACATTGTACGTTTTCATAACTTGGGAACTGAAATTTTTCGTCGTAAGGAGATTCGTCGAATGAACAATTTGCTTTGTTTACTGCCATTTTGTCACGTACCACGTCATTGACTTTTCAAGAGACACAGTATTGCTTTAAAAGTTAAAGCCAATTGTTTCATTATTCTCGTGCTAAAAATACTAAAGATACTAAAAATACTAAAAATACTTGAAAAAACTTAAAATGCATAAAATTCATAAAGTACTTAAAGTACATTTCAAACTTGTAATACTTTAAGTATTCACATAAAATACTTAAAATACTGCAAAAAGAGGAATCGTTTTCGCCACTTCTGAAACATTACTAGCAGGTATTCTGCCCATAATTGAAGATTCGGCTATTATGCCAAATCAAGTATTCCGAGAAAAACGCGTTTTTGTGTTTGTCATCAAATCTTCGCCACGGCAATTTCAAAGGGGATTGGGATATTAGCCGTTTGGTTTTTCGTATCGGCAGCAAAAACTAAACACTATTTTAGTGAAATTCAAGCTTCAGAAGATGTGTTAGAACATCCTCTACAACAGGGGTGCTCAAAGTTTTTGGAGGCCGGGCTAAATTTAAAGCTCAAATGAGCTTGCGGGCCAAATTTACAAAAAAAGGTTGTTAAAAAAATAAATTACGTTGTTTTAATGTAAAAGATTACATTTCTGTTATTTAAAACAAATGTCTATTCTAAATAATTGAAACCACAAAATAACGGGTTTCTATCGGTATTGTTGATTTTGTTGTTTCTGGTATTTGAAAAAAAAGTTTTTAGCTGAATGTACCTGTACTTTAAAAAAAAAATATTTGTTTTTATATTTCGAAAATTTCAATGAATAAAAAACTTTTTAAAGTGATATAAGCTCCCGTATAGTGAACCTGCAATTAATATTTTCAAAAAAAAAATCGAATCAACATTTATTTATTTCATCGAAAATTCACTAAAATTCTAATAATTTTTAATAAACCCAAACATGCTCAAATGATTTTAAATGCAAAGGAATGCATATTAAATTAATTTCAGCTAAATGCACTTAAATTTAATTTTTTTTTATGTTTTTTAAAAATATATTTTTGCTCCTGGTTTTTCAAGCCAATTTTTTAATAATGGTGGAGGGGTGGATTGATCGACGAAAGCTTTGCTGCACAGAAAAAAAAAATCATGGTAATATTACATCTGGGAAGGGGTACATCTTTTATGTCAGAAAAAAGGTGTAATTTTACCTCTGGAAATGTGTAATTTTACCACTTTTCTGGTGTAATGTCACTTTTTCAGTCTAAATTGAGGTAAAATTACATCATAAAAGAGGTAATATTCAACCTTCCAAAATTACACCTTCCAAATTTACATTATTTTTTTCTGTGTGCAAACTTGATTCTCCGATTTCCACATTTTGTCTGCCTGAATCAGTTGATAGTCAATCAGATTCGTTATCTAACTGTAATGAGTTCGAATCCCTAAGGAAGTGCAATGTAAGTTTCAAGGTCAGTTCATAAAAGGGTCAATATGATTTGCAAATTAATAAAGAAAACTTTTATTTTTGCAACTATTACAGAATTCTACCAAGGGACCATCCATAAACCACGTGGTCACTTTAGGGGGGGGGGGGGTATGGCGATTGTCCACGCTCCATACAAAAAAGATTTTTTTTTGTATGGACAATTGTCCACGAAGGGGGGGGGGTTGAGATTCCCAAAAAAGTGTCCACGTGGTTTATGGATGGTCCCCAACTTGAACGTTGATATTTGAGCAATTCTCTACCAAAACCGGAAATTGATTTTATTTGTATTTTTTGATTTGGCTCAAACTTTGTGGGGGCCTTTCCTATGACCAAATAAGCTATTTTGTGTGATTGGTTCATCCATACAAGTCTCCATACAATTTTGGCAGCTGTCCATACAAAAATGATATGTAAATATTCAAACAGCTGTAACATTTGAGTGAATTTTCTGATCAATTTGGTGTCTTCGGCAAAGTTGTAGGTATTGTTGAGGACTTTTGAGAAAAAAATAGGTACACGGAAAAAAAATTGCAGATTTTTTAGTCAACTTTTTTTTAACTAAAACTTAATTTCCCAAAATACGTATTTTTTGATATGTTTTAGGGGACAAAAATCCGCAACTTTTGAGCCATAGAGAAACATGGTCAAAAAATCTATGGATATTTGAAAAAAAAGGGTTCCGTTTTCAAGATATAGCCACCGAAAGTTTGATTTTAGCGAAATATTTGCAGTTTTTCAATTTTTAAAAATAGTGACCATGAGTGACCATTTCTAAAAATATTTTTTTTGAAAAGTTCAGAAAATTTGCTATAAAATTATCTAAGAGACATTGAAGATTGGACCTCGGGTTGCTGAGATAGAGCCGCTTTAAGAAAAAGAAACACGAAAATTGAAGTTTTCTTAATCTCACCAAAACAACCCACCATTTTCCAATGACCATATCTCAGCCAACTAATGGTCCAATTTTCAATGTTAATACATGAAAAATTCGTGAAATTTTCCGATCCTTTCGAAAAAAATATTTTGTAATTTTTTAAATCAAGACCAGCATTTTAAATGGGCGTAATATTCAATGTTTGTTTTTTGGTGGTTTTTTTGCAATTTCTATATGCCAGACTTGATTTTTCAGTCTCGTAAATATTTTTACCGAAAAGCTCGTCTAATTTCCCATAAGTTTGCCTTTGACAGCTTTTTAATTGGATGTATGGGCTTACAGATATAAGTTTAATTACAATGCTCATAACTGAAAATACAATATTTTTTCAGTGTGGTAGACACCTGAATACTAAATAAGCTTACACAAATATTGAAACGAGTCAAATTAAAAAACTGTTAAAGGCAAACTTATGGGAAATTAGACGAGCTTTTCGGTAAAAATATTTACGAGACTGAAAAATCAAGTCTGTCATATAGAAATTGCAAAAAACCACCAAAAACCCATTTTTTCGAAATTTTTATTTTTTAAACCGCTGTATCTTCCCAAGTATTGGACATAGGACAATGGTCAATATGGAGACTTTTATATAGAATTGTCTGAGAAATCGATTCCCACTATCGGTTTTTGAAAATTTTGACGTTTAGAGCACTTTTCAAAAAAACAGTTTTAGTAAGTGATTTTTGTATTTTGTTAAGAAGAGACATACCATCCTGCATTTTGCGTGAGTTTTTTTGTAACATTTTAGGCTATTTCCTCAAAAATTTTGAATGAAAAAAAATCGACTTCACCTTAAAATTTAACTTTTAAACATAAAAATTGAAAAATCCCATAGAAGTAGCTTGTATTTTTCTTTCAGTGTATTTTTTTTTCAGAAAGCCCGTCCAATTTCCTACAAGTTTGTCTTTGACCACTTTTTGGAACGATGCAACGCCTTCTAGATACAGTAATTTTTAAATTATAAAATACAAAAATATCTAATTAACTTACGCCCTTCTCAAGCGTCATTTTTCAGTACAATAATGGCTTATATCCAGCTTTTTAAGCTAAAATGGCGTTCGAATGGTGAACGCCCGAAATGTCAAAATCACGCAGTGGTACCAACATTACGAAAAAAGTGTGCCATGGCATGACAGCCGCATTTTTTTTCTTATGTTGGTGCTCTTGTGCGATTTTGACATTTCGGACGTTCAACATTCGAACGTCATCTTCGCTTAAAAACCTGGATAGGCCTAGGATAACATGTCTAAAAAGTTTCATTGAAATCGGAGAGGGTCGGGTACAAAAGTTCCAGAAAAAATCCTGATTTGAGGTGGAATTGCTCTATAAAATTGTATAGTTAGGATGATTTTTTATAAAAACATAGCCCATGTCTCCCATATAGCCAAAATCCCATAAGCCCTGTACCTCGCATATGCGTGCTTCGCATAAGAAACCCCCATATGAGTTGCATATGCGAGGTTTAACTGTATATAAAAAAAATATTAATCTAAATAGCTCAAAGTTAAGCCATATCACTCGAAGCCGACCCCAATATCTGATGGAGCCAATTTTTGAAATAAACAAAAAAAAACTAATGCACACATTTTTTGGATAACCTTAATTCAGATAAGACCACCACAAAAAAAAAACAGTTTATTTCCAGCAAAATTTATCACTCAAAGAGATTTTTAAAATCCGCCAAACTATCCGCGTAATAATCCGGAACACACGCCCCGTCCGCCTCCTTCATCATATCCTCCCGGGACGCCCCACCAGACAGGACCAACAGCCGCTGAAATCCACACCTGCTCCCAAAGGCCACATCCTGCTCCATCATGTCCCCGACCATCAAAACCCTCCCCGGATCACGAATCCCGTACTCCTTCACGACCTGCCTGGCCAGCACTTCTCCGGGCTTTCCCAGCACGATCGCCTTCCTCCCGGTGCTCCGCTCCAGAATGTCCAAAAAGCGCCCCGGTCCAATCAAGTTGAAGCCCCGTCCGGTGTTCAAAACCCGATCGGTGGCCCCGGCCACCAGCAAACACGTTGGATCCGTCTTCAAATAAAACTCCGCCCGCAGCAGCTTCGGATAGTTGACGTTAAAGTCCACGTCCACGACGACCGCCCGAACCGGGGCCCGATCGTCCACCGTCCCAATAATCTCCCGGAAGTTCTCCTGCAGTGGCTCGTTTGGACCGTCCACCACTTCGAAGCCAGCCTCGCGCAGTACGTCCTTGAACGAGTCCGTCCCCAGGCAGTAGATCAACCCCCGGAAGTTGATCGACCTCAAATGTCCGACGATGGACTTGGCCGGATGGATGAGGTCGGCTGGATCGAGCGTGACGCCGAGGGTTCGCAGCTGAGCGGAGTAGCTGGCCAGCGAGCGGACGCTGTTGTTGGTGATGTAACGGATCGTTTTGCCGGCGGCGAGGAGTCCGGTGAGGCCGGCGCCCACTCCGGGGATGGGTTCGAAGACGGTCCAGAGGACGCCTGGAGGAAAATGAATAAATGCGTTTACAAAGATTTGTAGAATTTTATTTAATGAAAAGAAAAGTACTACTTAAATTTCGATAATTTGGTGTAGATGCATGGTTACTAACAATTTCTACAGAATCCATTGAAATCACCAAGTAGGTACCAGGCGTCTACATCAAACTTTTAACATTCCGTCGTTGTCGTGCTATCTTGTCGCACGTGCATTTTGGGTCAAAATGAGTTTTAGTACAACAAAATCTTTTTTTTTTTCAAGATTTTGATGAATGTTGCTTTTAATGTAAAAATATGTCTCACATTAATAGATCTGCTTATTTTTATAGGGGAGAGTGGGAGATTTGATACTCTTATCAATCATACGCATTTGACGTTAAATTTATCATCATACTATTTTTACAATCAATTGTTTAAAAACGTGCTTTTAGGGAGTCTTGATCCCTACATTTTCACAGTCACTGGAATCAGCCTCAAGCTTGTTTTATTGGGCTTGGTTTCGTGCATAATTTTGTAAACATGCTCAACTTTGGTCTAAAAAGAATATTTTAAGTTTTTAGATATTTTACATACTAAACTTGTTATATTTTAAACACAAACGTACAGGTTTTATGTGAATTGCTGTAACTTATAGTTTATCACAAGTTTGGATGAATAAGAAACATTTTGCTTAAGATTTCTTCAAAATGTTGAACGGGGGATCAAGTTACCCCTAACATTTTGAAAAGGCCGATTTAAAACATTTTTTTCAAAACATTTGGCATGCTTCGAAGAATTCCTCTGATTAAATGACCGATTCTTAGCACTTGTTTACCAAGCAGTCATTTTTTCAAGTTGAACTTTGGATGATTCTGATAATTTTCCACATTTCCACACCAAAGTTCTTATTCTAAACATATCTGTGAACAGAAGTTGTAAAATGTATAAACGCTGGAAATTTTTAATTTTCCCAACTTTTTTAAATAATTGCCCAAATTAATGGATGGGATGCAGATACTTAACCCTCTACTGCCCAAATTTTTTTTCGAAATTTTTTATTTTTCCCGTGTTCAGAAGGTCATTTTGAGCAACTTTTGTTCTACGAAAAACTTTACTTCTCTTGTTTTATGTTTTTCTTGTTTCATTTTTAGTATTTTAATTTGCATTTATATTGATAAGTTTATGTTTGTTTTTGGTAGTATTTGGCCTACTCTACCACCTCCTATCATTACATTTTGCCTTTCTAAGTTTTTCATGTTTTTACAGTAACTTTTTCAATTTTGTGCATGTTTTCACATTTTCTGCTATAAAATGGAACCATTATCATTTAAATTGTAAATAAATGCGTAGAGGCATAGTCTGTGGCACTAGAAAAATTACTGCATACTTCTTTTTACTTAAAATATAGGAAATGTTAGTAAAAAACACAGCCAAAGTTGACCCCTAAAAAAATTACATTTTTTAAAACATTGGCAAAGTCACATAAAACAAGTCAAACTTCCAACCCTAAAATTTTCCAAAATTTTAAAAGTTCTTCTTTCCAATGCTTCTTGAAAATCAAAAATTGGTTCAAAAATGGATTTTTGGCGATTTTTTAAATCGAAGCCCGTCTAGAGGCGGGGTTGGGTTGTAGAGGGTTAATAATTCTAAACGGAACTTTTTAGTAAAATGACTCTTTTATCAGCCCTCTTATTGACAAAAGCAGATTCTGTAGGTATAACATTATAGAGGACATTTATAAAGGGGGTATATGGAAGCGTTGTCCCACCATGAAAAATTACAATTGTTTAGTTTGCAATGGTTCGTGAAATCGAATTTGCATCATATTTTGGATTCTCTTCATACTTGAAAACCACTTTAAAATGCTTACTAGAAATCAAAAATTATTCAAAAGGAACCAGAGTTACGACTGACGCAAGTTTGCGTTGTCCCGTCACTCCAATTTTTTGGTCAAGGCACGAATTCAAAAAAAGGTGCTCATTTCTCGTGTCTAAATGCAAAAGGCCAGTTTTTGATCGATCTAGACTAATTCGACCGTCTTGAATCCAAATTTGCCTATTGATTTTCCCTGAGTCTCAAAGGAAAGCGTGATATTCAAGATGGCGTCTAATATGGCGGCTGAATGGAAAAATCACCATAAAAGGATTTTTAAGTTCAATCAACTAGTCTAATTTATCTAATTTGGGATAGCCGAACTCGGATACGACCTTTTGAATACTTCAAAGTATTCGGGAAATGTGAAGTTCAAGATGGCGGCCAAAATGGCGAACCTAGAATATTGGAAATTTTTATACAGAAATGTAACAGGCAGTAAACAGGTCAAATTTAATTAATTTGGGGATGCTGAACTCGAATATAATCCTTAGAGTATTCTAAAGTCCTTAGAACAGTCTGTGCGGCATAATGCCAAATACGGTGACAAATAAATAAATAAGTACTCAGGAAATGCAATTCAATTCTCTAGCTTCGCCATATTGGCCGCCATCTTGAATTGCACATTCGCTGAATACTTTGGAGTATTTTAGGAGTCATATTCGAGCTCAGTTGACTAGTCAGTTGAGATTTTCGCAATTGCTTCATTTGGTGACGGGATAACGCGAGCAAAACCCTCTTTTGCAACATATCTGCGTTGTCCCGTAACGAAAAGAAGTACCTGTCAAATCAACAAAATTTGACGAAATTGGGTGATCCAGGAAGCAAAATCTTCGTTTTTCATTGTAGAAACAACTGTAGAAAAAGGTTTTCTCAAAAACTTACTTCATTTCGTTCTTCATTTTTGTGTATAAAAATCAAAATGATCCAATTGTACGATGTTGTCCCGTCACGCTACATTTGTATCTAACTTGACTCAAACTTTGTGTTTTTAAATGTTTGCTAGAGTGAATCTTATCGGAAATTTAATGTACTTTCCAAGTTTGTATAAATATTGGTACCTTTTACCACAGATTTCAAAGTTATCAGTAAAAAACTATGCGTACAATCGTTGTCCCGTCACGAAAGAATCGGACAAATACCCTTATCAGTCAAACATAGTTGAATGTTTAAGCTTTCAATTCATGCAAAAAGTTCATAGTTTTGTGAGAAATTGACAGAGTTATGTGCGATCCAAAAAAAAGGGGATCAAGTCTCCCCACTCTTTCCTAAATAAAAAAGCAATTTCATCAAAATCTCGCAAAAAAAAAGATTTTGTTGTACTAAAAGCGGTTTTTTTTAAAATGCATTTCTTCGTAATGGCGCTTACGTGACATTGTCAAATAAAAACTATGGTTTTCGCCTGTAAATTGCTGTTATAAAACAATGCAAAAGGTTTGGAAACATATAAAATGCTGGCAGTAGCGGAAACAGTAGTGTAATTGGCAAAATTGAGTTTTCATATAGAATTTTGAAAAATCACCATTTTTATTACACTAATATGGCTGTATCATGGCACTGAATAAACATAAACTAAATGTTAAAAAAGTTTTTTTATGGATTTGAGAGAAACTCGTTAAAAAATCATACAAAAAAAAATCCTTTTTTCAACTTAAGCATGCGCAATGAAAAATGACGACTTTCTGGATCAATATGAATACAGAACGTTATTGGTTCGACTCCCAACTATGATTTTTTAAATGTAAAATACGAGGTAGAGGAAATCTACCCTTTCCAATCAAACACCTATCTTCGTCATATGGAGAGTTTGATGCTCGATTAAAGCTCCAAAAATACTATTTGGGCTATAAACTTACCAGCAACAGCACCGCCTCGAGTAAGCACGCAAATGTATGCCACTTACTGGCCAAAAAGATCACATTTAATGCACTTTTGATCATATTTTGTATTTTGCGAGACCACTTCTCATCATTTTGTTGGCACACACAGTGACACACACGAGAATCCCTCAAACGCTTAATGAATATCGCCAAAATTAACTTTTCACTTTCGCTTACTTTTTCACGGCGCTTAAGATATGAAATTGCTTCCAACTACCGGCAACATGTTCTTTTGATCATTAGTAAGGCACTCACTTGAAGAATAATCCCCAAAAATGTAATAAATTAGCAAGCGCCATCAAAAAAACAAACGCGCCAAGTCGTTTGACGTTTCAATTTTCACTTTGCATTCAAATCGAAGGCTGAAGAAAACCGAGCGAGAGACG
This sequence comes from Culex pipiens pallens, assembly GCF_016801865.2. Taxonomy (NCBI): domain Eukaryota; kingdom Metazoa; phylum Arthropoda; class Insecta; order Diptera; family Culicidae; genus Culex; species Culex pipiens. The sequence continues at coordinate 20,935,843 of NC_068937.1, forward strand.
AAGGCAAAAAAGAACAAAGGCTGGCCGTCAACACCACCAGCAGCACAGCCAGCGATGCCAGGAAACTTTCCCTATAAATGCCACTTTTCGTGAGTGTTCGTTTGAACTGTCAGCGCAAATGGCAACACTCGACAGAGTGTTGGAAGAAAAAAGAACTAAGCCGATATTAGAACAATAGGCGTGGCCCAATGCATTCGCCTCGATTAGAATACCCTTGGGATTTTTTTTGTTAAATGCTTGGTAAAGAAATAGAATAACTTTTAGTGAAAGTGAAAATAAACAGAAATGTTCACAAAAACTTGCTCTACTCGTTGGTGTACTTGGTTTTAGTAAATTTTAAGATACACTCCAGATTATCCAGCATCATTCAAACACGATCGCTTATTAGGCTTAAAATGGGTAGATTTCCCCTAAAACACGCATTTTTCAAGGTTTTTGAAAAAAAGGAAAACAGACCATCTTTCAATAAATCGCAAATCGCGTGTTCCTGAGGTAAAAACCTATCGAAATCCGGGTGAGCCCCGCATCGCCATTTTTTTGGGACACACTAGTGCACAGTGGTCCAGATCGCACAATTATGTGGAAAATAGATTTTCCGGAAAAATGGTAAAGTTTTGGAGCTGCAAATGGAAAGGGTTTGGTTGAAAATTAGGTTGGTGCACGATTAGGGTGATTTGGAACATCTAACTTATTCAGGAATATTTTTGGGATTTTTTTTTCGTCTTGTAGAAAATTGTTTGGCTTGCCAATCTAAGCCACTTTTTCGAAGACACCAAAATTTTATCTCGCAATCTACGCCTTCGACGACCAAATGTAGAGAGTAGAGCTTTTAAAAATCAGTTTTTGAACGTAACAATTCAGGGTTAAGTTTTAGAGAAAAGTGATGTTCGATTCACTTTAAAGCTCTTAAAAACACACATTTTTATTATTTGAAAAGTTGAAAAGCTAAAAAAAAAATTCACTTAAAATTTGTTGCTTATTCATTGAAAATTGCTTATAAGGATGGTACAAATCTATTTGAAGTATTTGTCCCTCGGCTCTGGTGGTGTGTGAGGGGGGCAAACAATAAAATAAAAAACTAAATGTCAAATTTAATAATGGTTAAAAAAGTCAAAAGCATTTTGTAACATTTTTATTTGGAGAATAACATTGTTAATGGTCTTATCGTGGAAACAGTAGAAAGAATTCAATTTGTAAGCACTTTTAAATATTGGTTTTTTATTCGTACAACACAAATCAAAAGCAACTTGACTCGAAATTTTATTCTCATGAAAAAGAGCGATTATGTCCGGAATAAAAAAATTGTATAAATGAGAGATTCCCCACAAATGTTTATTGAAGATGTTCTAACTAAAAAAAAAATATTAGAGTCATGAAAATAAAAGTGATTGAACCTTCAATTTTTTTTTTTAAATTTAAGTGCTTAAAGTTTAGAAAATTTAAAGATTTGTAAATTTAAAGAATTTTACATTGGATTAAAAAGAAGGGAGAGTCACAACCCTGCAAAAAATATTCTGTAAATTGGGAAAATTTCCTACAGATTATAAAACATTCCTTTTTTTATTAAAATTCTTCAAAATTGAATAGAGACTTGTACGGAAAACTAATGATGCAAAATGGCTTCTTTTGACAAAGGGTCAATGCAAAAAGTTCAACAAAAAAAAAACAAAATTTAAAATCTCGATAAAAATGCAAAATTTCAGAAAAATCTAGATTTTAATGTAAAGATTTTATGGAGATTAAGAAAATCAACACAAAAGAGAACTGATAAGAAATCTTGAACTATTAAGCTAATTACAGTCCAGACTCGACTATCCGAAGGGCTTTGCCAAATTTCACTTCGGATAATCGAATCAAGTAGAAAAATTGATTTTTCATTCTCATATTTTTGATTGTTGAGCTCTAGTATGACCCTTTAACTACTCTAAAATGATTTAGAATTTTTAAATCCGAGGTGGTGAACAAAATGGTGGGGATGAAATATCTAAAAAAATAATATGCAATCAACAATTATTCAAATTTGACTAAAATGGGGTCGCAAAACTCGAAATTGATGTTAAATGCTAAAAAATAATAAAATAAGAACTTCGGATAATCGGGACTTCGGATAATCGAATAATACAAAAAAAATGTTTTTACTTTTAACATCAAATTCAAGTTCTGCGACCCCATTTCAGTCAAATTTGAATGGTTGATTGCCCATTAAATAAAAAAAGCATTTTCAATAATTCATCACTGCCATTTTGGCCGCCATCTTGGATTTAAAAATTCTAAATTACTTTAGCGTAGTTTGGGAGTCATCCTTAAGCTTAACAATCAAAAATAAGACAACGAAAAAAAATCCCAGTACCAAAAAGGAAACAATAAAAATAATTTTATGAAAAAAATGTTTTTTTTTTCGACATTTGATTATCCGAAGTGATTTTTTTCCAAACCCTTCAGATAATTGAGTCTGGTCAGGGTAACCACTCAAATCCAATTTTCAAATTCCGGACTTTTTCCCGACGATTCCAGAAACTCAAATAATAGACTTTTTTATTTTAAAGAATGATTCAAACTAAAAACAAAAAAATAATATCAACCATCGAAAAAAAAAAATCGAAATGAACTTAAAAAAATCAAACTAATGTCATTTTTTGTAAAAACAGAAAAAAAAACAAATTCTGAGTAGAAACATAAACACTGATTGTATCTATCAAAAATAACCAAAGCATAAAATTACTTATAATTTCAATGTTTATTTTTGCACATTGAAATAGTAAAATGAACCCTTAAATTTAAAGGAAATGACCAAAGAAGAATTGAGTGAATTTAATTTAAAAAATTGTACAAAATATTACAAAATTATTCAAGAGTTAAAACATAATTTTCAAGCAAGTATGCGTGAGATTCCCGACTTTTTGACAAAAAATCAAAAATTCCCGACGGTCTGGGTAATAGAGTTTGAGTCTGGACTGTACCTAACATTTTGTGTAGATTGTTTTTTGGTAAATCGTTTCACAAAAAATTGTCTTTTGTAATTGCTTGAGTCATTGCCATGATTTTTGATCGAAGACTTTTCATCAAATACAATATTTTTACAAAAATATAGAATCTGTATCGTGAGAAAGAAATTTCAGATCAATACAATGATTTCTTCGGCAAAGTTGATACAACTCGTATAAAATATGACTCATTTTGACATAAACAAAAATTTTGAAGATTTTGGAGACAGAAAAAAAAAGATTTTTTTCAGAAACTTAAAAAAATGAGACAGAAATAAATAGGTTTGTATATTGATGATCAACTTAATCGCACTCAAAAATGAAACGCTTAATGCTTCAGCAAAAGATCAATTTGTTTTTAAACTGAAGACTAACATTTGAAAAAGGCAAAAATTTGCATTTTAAGCCCTTTTCATTTATTTTGAAATATTTTAAATTAGGTTTAAATTTGATTTTATTTTTTAACCATCTTCAACATAGATGAGAGTAAAGCAACAAATAAATTAAACATTTTATAATGTTTTTTTTTTAATGTGTTTCCAAAACAGATTTTTGGTTTTTTTTCAATTTTCTGTCCCCACCATCACTCACCATCACAATCCGTCAGCACGCAGTCGAACGAGCCGAGAAACTCCTTCCGCTCCTGCTGGGACAGCTCCAGAATGTGCCGAATGCGCCGGGAGGACATCGCCAAAGAACACGTCAAACCACACCAACCGCTCTCGAGCAACTGATCAGCCGGATCAGCTTTTGATCAGCGCGTTTGCGATTCTCGATTGATCGAATTACGCCGATATTGGGTTTCCAATTTCGAAGGCCACCCCGGCACGTGACTGTTTCTTCTCTTTCTAGATTGAAACACGGAAAAGTTTGATTTGTAGGTTTGTAAAGTTTTATTTTTTTTAAATTTATTTGTTCAATTTTTTTTGTTTGTTTTGTCTTGATTTAGTTTGTTCCATTCTTTGATCTATCATATATTAGCAATAAATAGGTGTATTTGTTTTCGGTGTGAATGAAATTTCTGCTTCTCTTTTGTGTGTGCTTGTTTTTTTTTGTGTAAAGTGTGTAACAATGCTTGATGGTTTTTGTCTAGTTGTTCTTCATGCTTAAAAAAGAGTCGTTTGTTGGCATTTTTCTTGTTCTTAACCTCCACGTTAAACGTTAATAAATATGATTTCTTTTCGGTTGTTGCGTTGATTCTTTTTCGAGTGAGAGTGAACATCTTTTAAACCTAACACTGAAAGTAGAAAGTAACTCTAACACCTCTTAACAACAGAGTGAAAAAAACATAAAAATGTAGAAAGAAGGCATATCAGTACGGTTTTGGTTTCGTTCTTTTTGTCGAGCTCCTCCTCAAACCCTCGACGTGACAATTTCGCACTCTTTAAAGCGCTCGTTAATGTCCGCCGTCGTCTGTCCTCCCCCGGCATTCCTCCTCCTCGGTGGCGCCCCAAACTTTTCCTCCTCCACCCGAATCGTCGCCTCCTCCTCCTCCAGCAAGCTCGCCGTCCCGTAATCGTCCAAACTGCTCTGCTGCCGCGTCAGCGTCCCGTTTCGCCCCACCCCGCCTCCACCCCCCTTCCGCCGATCCGTCAGCCGCTTCTCCTGCTTGATGATGTACTCGTTCATCAAGTACTGCTCGCGCTTGATCTGGTCCTGCAGCCGGCCCGGCACGTCCGGAATGGCCCACGCCACCACAATCTGCACGAAGCTGACCACGTTCTGGTAAATCACCACGAAGGCCAACCGAAGCGCCAACATGTGCCAGTAGAAGAGGGGACGTTTGTAGGGGCGGTCCGGATGGTCCGGAGGATTACGGTACTCCTGGTAGCGGCACTGGGTGACGTTCGTAAACTTGGAGAAGCGCGGTGCGGCGCCCTCTTCAAAGTCGCTCACGTTGAAGATGGCCAGCGTGTGCTGCACGAAGCCGGCCTCGGTGCGGTCCTCGTTGAGCAGGTACTTGTAGTACAGCCGCGGGATAAAGTCCGACGAGAAGGCGATGATGAAGGCCTGCGGGAAAAGGAGACAAGAATGTTATTAATCACAGAAATCAGCTGCAACAACACAGTCCAACAAGATTTTGTCTCTGAGACGAGTTTATGTGTTCCTAGTAGAATTTTGCCTGCTGAATCCGAATCCGGGTCCCGAATTGCTCCAAATGGTCCCAATTTTGAGATACACCCGTTTGAAATGTTAGTTCAGGTCAAAATTAGCTACTTTGTCGACTATTTTACAAAAGAACTATTGAATAAACAAATAAACCAATACATGTATCTTAAAGTTCACGTTTTCCCCTTTCTGAAACATCCCTGGTTTTTAAAATTTGATTATTTCTACGCATATTTATAGCCATTTTTAAATTATATTTTCAGTTGGTTATCATTCAAGTTTTCCAACTTGCATGCAAGTCAAATTCTAATTTTAAAATGGCTATAAATATGCGAAGAAACAATCAAATTTTAAAAACCAAGGGTGTTACAGAAAGGGGAGAACGTGAACTTTAAGATACATGTATTGGTTTATTTGTTTTTTCAATAGTTCTTTTGTAAAATAGTCGACAAAGTAGCTAATTTTGACCTGAACTAACATTTCAAACGGGTGTATCTCAAAATTGGGATCATTTGGAGCAATTCTGGACCCGGATTCGGATTCAGCAGGCAAAAATCTACTAGGAACACATATTCTCGTCTCAGAGACAAGAAAAATTTGATTTTTTGTTGAACTGTGCAATCTTTCAAAAAAATCTTAAACCCAAACCTAACTCTAAAATCGAGCCAGTTTCCAATACCCGCCTACCTGAGCATGAGCATGGTTGACTGCCAATGAGCTGCTACTCCGTTATTGACAGATCAGCTGAAGTTAAACAATGAATCAAAAATGATCAGTGGGAGCCAACCATCCGTTCACTGTTTAACCTCTGAAGATCCCTACTTTATTAGTCAATACCGGCGCCCTCCCAAGAAGCCTGCAGTTCAACGAAAGGGAGGAATGTTATTCCGATAGTTGAAGTTGCAGACTCATCAAGCACACCGTTTTTCGCTATATACTTATTGATACCGCTTGAGACCGTTGAATCCACAGCATCTCCTTCAAGCATCACGTGATTAATATTTTTTTGGGTTAGTAGGATAAGGTATTGGCTTTTCGATGCCTCCCGAGCTACGATGCTATGGGGAGGACTTTCATAACAGACCCGTCGGCGAGCCTTCCGAGCAACGATGCTATGGGAGGGTCTTTCTGGTTAGCACACAAAATCACTCACACACAGTTATTTTGCTCCACTATTAACTAGACGATCCAAATTGTCAGTGCGTCTTTTGATCATTATGTAGAAATGGCTTTTTCACCGCAAAAAATAAAACCTTATTCGAAAAATTTAAACACAATCCACCCGACGCCGTGCCTTCCGATCAACGATGATATAGGAAGGGCTTTGAAAATCACAAAAAATCACTTTTCACTCCGAATATTTTTTTTACGAACACGCGCTCCCTTGGCCAATTATGCACTGATCCGAGAATTTCTCCTAAATTATGTACTCAAAACTGTTCACAAAATACCGTATGTTTTCGAAAGTTTTTCATTTATTAGAGTTTTTTTTTGAGAAATACAAAAAAATTCACAGAATACCGTATTTTTTCGAAAATACTAAAAACAAATATATATTTGCAATATGGGTATCAAACGACGCCAAATTATGTATGAAGGATAAACAAATTTGCTTCGTTTGATACCCATATTATATATTTTGAAAATTTTAGTATTTTCGAAAAAATACGGTAATTTGTGAAAATGTTAGTATTTCAAAAAAAACTCTAATTAATTGAAGAGGCTTACAAAATTTCAATTCGTTTAATATCCATATTGCAAATTATAAAAATTGGAGTATTTTCGAAAAAATACGGTAATTTTTAAAAATGTGTGTATTTAGCAAAATACTTTAAAGAAGTGAAAAAAAAAACACAATTTCGCTTCGTTTGATACCCATTTTGCAAGTTATGAAAATTTGAGTATTTTCGAAAAATACAGTATTTTGTGAGCGATTTCGAGTACATATTCATACTTTGAAACTTACTACATTTTCGAAAAATATATTCTTAGTTGAAAGCATTGAAAATATAACATGATATGGTTGAATTAATCAATTTTAGAAAGATTAAAAAAATGAATAATCGTCCATTATCGGCGATAAGATTAATCAAATCAATTCAAAATGCACTCCCCTGCGTTTTGCATAAATTTTAGCATGTTTGGGCTAGTTCAAAAATCTTTTGAATTTCATTTTTTTCATTGAAATGTTGAAGTTCTGGCCGGTAACTTCAATTACCTATATATTTTTTTTTTATTTTCAGCAAGCATTCTGAACGGCCCGAGCGGTTTAGGCTTTCAGGATTTTTGTGATATTTACTTGTAGAGTCAAAACAGATCAGTAAACTTCACTTATTTGTATATTACACTTTTTAAAGATAACATTTTTGCGGTAACACTCTCAACTTCTACGCGCACGATCACATCACTCAACTATTTGTTGCTAATTTCATTAAGACCTTCGTCGAGCCAATTCTCTACGTTGAAGCCAGACTTGTCCTCCAGACCTCTTCGCCGAACCATGCCAGACCCGAACTCCTAAGTCCCGGGTGGACTCTTCACGGCGGCTAAGTCCCGGGTGGACTCTTCACGGCGGCTAAGTCCCGGCGGACTCTTCACAGCGGCTAAGTCCCGGCGGACTGCGGCCTCCACCGCTAAGTCCGGCTGGACTGGGGCCTCTGCTACTGGTGGCTGCTGGCGGGTCCGGCTGGTCTGGGGCTTCTTCAGGATCTGGAACTGGACTGGGCTTGAACTGGCTGGAACTGACTGGAACTAACTGGAACTAATTGGAACTAACTGGAACTAACTGCCCTCCTCAAGAATTTTGGGGTTTTTATAGTCAGTCCCCGAAAACTCTACTAAATTTTGTTCTACTAAAAGTGGTCCGTTTCGATGAGAAGCATCGATGAACCTCATGAATTAAATTATGCAGACCTCTGCAATTCTTCATGACTTTCCGTATGGTGTAGTGAGTACACCTCAAAATCGGAAGTCATGGGTTCGAACCATTGTCGTGAAACTTTAAATTATGTTATTGGAATATCAAAATTATGTTCCTAAAACATTCTCAAAATGTTGTTCAATAATGAGAAGGTCGAATTCTCCATTGAACAAACATGCCAATGAATTTGGTTAAGCCACACCCTCAATTTCCCCTGTGGAAAAACATCGCACATTCATAATTGAAAGCTTAACCATTTTTTTGATTGCCTAACAATTGGCGAAATTTAATAAAGGGCTTTTCAGGTGAGGATGACTCATGATCCACACCTGTACATAAGCTTAATTATTTGTCGCGCAACGCGAGTCGACGGGTAAAATTATTTATGCTTGCGTAAGCGCGCATGGTCAGAACTGTGGTGAGGTTCGAAAAATGGACAAATTTAATGATTTAAATTTGAGGTCGCTGCAATTCTTTTGCGATTTTTTTAGAGTGCTAATAATGTCAAAAAATGCAAAATATCAATGAATCCTTAACTTTTAAGTGTTTAACCGATTTACGGTCCAAAATTTAAAATTTTTAAATCCTAATAAGCCTTTATTTGATTATACATGAAAATCGTTAAAAAGCGTATTTTTAATAGTTTACAATGGAAGTTTTTTCATAGAAAATTTCAATTGCAGTAATTTTGCTGCACCCCTTGAAATACAAACTTGAAATAAAAATAGCAATGGCCACACATTCGGCAATTTTTAAGTTGATGTCAGAAAACGCTTTAGTTTCGTCGAAGGATGATAGGAGAAATATACCCATTTTGAGCCTAATAAGCGGTTGTGTTTGAATGATGCTGGATAATCTGGAGTGTTTCTTGAAATTTACTAAATTGTGATGAAATTTTAAGCGAACACTCACGAAAAGTAGCATTTATAGAGACAGTTTCCTGGCATCACTTCACCCTTTGTTCTTTATTTGCCTTTGCTTCTCGCTCGGTTTTCCTCAGCCTTCGATTGGAATGGGTCGTCAAAAGTCAAACGTCAAATGACTTGGCGCGTTTGTTTTTTGTTATGGCGCTTGCTAATTATTTACATTTTTCGGGGTTATTTTTCAAGTGAGTGACTAACTAATGTGCAAAAGAACATGTTGCCGGTAGTTGGAAGCAATAGGTTTATAGCCTATATTTCACCTACAGACTTTAAAGGTTTGAATTTTTTAATAAAAACGTAACTTAATCCACCTTTAGGTGGCTGGTGCCTTCCTCTCATTTATAGAGTGATTACAATCCCCTAAAGTGTCCACATGGTTTGTGGATCTCCCCTAACGTGATCGCAGCACCTAAGAGGTCCTAATAAAAATAAGTGACGAGTAAAAAAAAACAGACTTCCTACAGACTTTTTGTCAAGATTATACAGACACCGCCTTTCAGGAAAATGGCATCCCTCTACAAGACTTTTTTCGTGGCGACCAGACGGGACCATTTGAGGTTATGTAAATTCAGACCATTTTTTAAACTGCTTGTAATTTTAGATAGGTAAGTCAGATCTTGAAAATTTTTAATCCACAAGAAAGGTCTTCTCATATGCTTTCCAAAAATATATAACATGTGAGGGTTTCATGAAAAAAACACCCTTTTTACCATAATTTTTTATTTAATATGAAACGGTTTTTTTAACATAACTTTTTAAATACATGATAAAACTGCATGAATTTAAATAGCAACTTAGAGAACGTTAAGACGGATCGATTAAAACCATTCCAGCCAAAATCAGTTGAGCCTGTGACGAGATATTCCAGTGACATTGATTTGGTACACATGTCTACATACAGCCAACACACACAGACATTTGCTCAGCTGGTGATTCTGAGTCGATATGTACAAATGAAGGTAGGTCTAGGAGGTCTAACTCAAAAGTTCGTTTTTCGAGTGATTTTATAGCCTTTCCTCAGTAAAGTGAGGAAGGCAAAAATAGTTTTTTCAGTGTTAGCCCTTATTTTTTATATCGCGTTATTTCGAAAAATATTAAATTAGTATCGAATCAATGTAAACAAAAAAAAAAATATGTGAAAATTCCAGCTCTTTTTTTTTCATAATTTTTTTTTATGGAATGTAACAATTTCAAAATCTGTATCTCGAGAACGATTCCTGACCGTATTGATGTAGGTATGGTTACACTTAAAAAAAAGTTTTTTTTTTATTTTACTATTTGTATGTATGTATGTATGTATGATACCCATACCCGCAGGCAACTTGGTCCCGAAACACATGTGAGCGCTAGGTGAACAATTCGATCATCTTTTACTCCGTAATCTGTACACCCACGTGCATAAGTTTTTTTGCACGAATTTTAATGCTACAAATACCGGCGCATAAAATAAAATGGTTTCCCTCTTCCCACCCCAAGCGCCGGAAATTTGTAGCGGGTGTAGGGACACTTCGCATAGACGCCCTTGCTCCCATCACGTTTATTTTACTATTTAACATTAAATTCATTTTGCAAAATAAATTACAACCAAATTTTTTTTCAACATGCTAGTAATTCATTTTTTTTTCATTTTCATTTTAAATTGAAATAAGTAGCAATTTTTTCCAGAGGGTTGTCTTCTACAAAACCTGCTCAAAATTGTATGGAGACTTTTATGGTCAAATCAATTATGCAAAATGCCCTTTTTGGTTAAGGAATCCCTTCCACAAAGTAAAAAAAAACTGAACCACGCCACCCCCTACCCCCTCCTCAAGTTTGACCCAATTTTTTTTTCAAAATTTTAATGAAAATTGAAGTTTAATCAACTGAAATTCTAACCAACATTTAGCATGTTTGTGCTCCTTGAAAAATATTTTGATTTTTTATAATAGATAAATTTGGGCTCCGTGAATACGCTCGTATCGACAGAAATGAATTAAAGTGATTTTTTAGCAAAAAAAATAAATTGTTTGCTTCATGTATGAATGTTATGTAACCATGCGTACCTCCTTGTTGAAGCAAAATTTACAATTTTATTTTTTAGCTGGATATTCATTTAAATTCAATTTAGTCGATTGGAACGAAAATGAAAAGTTTACTGACGTCTACTTCAAAAATGTCGAGTTACTTCTGCGAGAAAGGACAACTATAATTAAAATAAAATTTAACTACAGTCGACTCTCTGGTTGTCAATATCCAAGGGACCGCCGAGGAAGAGAATTATCAGTTTACAGAACGATGCAAAATGAAGACTCGATTGAAAATATTTTTTTCTTGATACCCAGCTATGGGAGAGAATCATGGCAACGTCCATCAAACAAAAACACCCTTTAAAGCTTCGTTTCGCCAAGAAAAATGTCTATGCAAGCCTTGAGAAAGTGAAATTATTGACAACCGGAAGAGATTTTTAAAGCAAACAGAATTCAAGGGACCGTCGAGGAAGAGATCCTTCAAGCAAGGGAAATATCGAGGAATGAAGATAGATGAATTATGCAGATTGAAGGGACTGAAGAATTCATCGATAGATGGAGAATTATTGATATCGAGAAGATCGACAGCCAGAGAGTCGACTGTAATATTATTATTATTTTTGGTAAATTAAGTTGGAAGCCTTAGCAGAATGGCGCATTTTATATAAAAATATTCAAAAAACTTTCCCATAATTTCGTTGCCAGCTAGCGAGTATTGAGTTTGAAACACGCCGTAAAATCCTCAAAAAAGAACCCTCATCCTCTGTTTTTTTCTTTCCCCCGCATACTCACACTCGAGATGACCGCAATCTTGCCGAGCACGTGCATCACGTTGTACCAGATGCCGATGTCGCGCACCCGCCGCGGCACCGACCGCTTATAGTACAGCAGGAACTTTTTCGCGTCCAGCCGCGTCTCAAACACGTTGTTCAGCAGCGCAAACAACGGCCCCAGCGGAAACGCCACCACAAAGATCGTGATGAAGCCGTACTGGATGACTGCAAAATAGGATTAACTTGATTAGAATTTGAAGATTTTTAAGAGGGAGGTTTGTCGAAACGTACTCATCTTAAGATACTCCTCGAACAGACTCCGATCGTGCCAGCTGAGCAGATTAAAGTCCTTGGTCCACTGGTTGCAGCAAATCAGCTGCTCCCCGCCGGGTCCCTTGTTGTCCGCGTCCTCCGTCGCCAGCCCAAGCACGCTGCGAAATTCCTTCAACTTTTGCCAGCAAAACGGCAACATAATCTCCAAAATCAGCGCAATGACCTGCTTGCCCACCATAATGATGGCCAGCTGGATGCACAACTCGACCAAACATCCGCCCTGGCTGCACTCCTCCTGCCGGAACGACAAAATCCGGTTATATTTCGCCGGATAGCCCGGGAACTTGCCCTTAATAAACGCAATGTAAAAGATCGAGCTGTAGTAGTTGATGAACTGAAACAGGTAGATCTTCAGGTTCAAGCTCTCGTTGTACTCGGACTGGGTCCGCCGGTACTCGATGTCGGTCATGTAAACGGCGACGTAATCGTACGCGTAGTTGAGAACAGTTGACACCATCAGATTGATGACGGCGGTCGTGCCGGAGAAGAGGAGCAGCTTGGTGGTGGCGTCGTCCGGATTGCCGTAGATGTTGCGCGTCGTCATCAGGGACATGCGGTAGATGACGATGCCGAAGACGGCGGACAGGGCGAGGACGATCTGGGGGAGGGGAATTGAGAATAAGATTGTTAGAAAATTCGAAACATATTTTTTATGCATTGTTCAGAAAAAAAGACTTTCTAAAAGTGCTTAGATCGTTTAGTTTTAGACTTCTAGTAAATCCTTCTGAAAATAGGAGAATTCGAATGTTTTTGACAGTTTTAAGAATTTGATTCTATAATCATTTAGATGCACTGAATGTATTCACTATTCAATTTATACCATGTTGGCAGTTTTTTTTAAGGTGTAAGGAATGTAGTAAATTTCCATAGTTTTTAAGTTTTCAGCAAAGAGTAAAAAAAGTTCAGCGAAGCTGTGATAAATGTAGTCAATTATCAACATTTTCACAATTTCAGTTAAGTAGTTTAGTCAATTTAAACGATTAAAACAGTATTTGTTAAAAGCAAACTATTGTAGTTCATTTAAATAACCTTGGCAGTTTCAGTAGATGGGGTAACGAATGTTAATCCTAGCAATCAAAATTTGATTTGAGAATCTGATGCACTCTCTGAAAAACCAAAAAAAAAACTTTTTTGTATGGAGCGTGGACAATCGCTATAATAGGAAAGAATCATAGTTTTAAAATTATGGGATTTTGTAATTTAAAAAAAAATCTACAATTTAACAGCTTTGAGTTTTTTTTTATTCTCAATTTTTTTATTAAAAAAATCTACAATTTATATTTTTAAAACGATAAGAGGTAACAATTCTAGTCATTTTGCATAATTTGACAGTTTAACCCTCTACAACCCAACCCCGCCTCTAGACGGGCTTCGATTTAAAAAATCGCCAAAAATCCATTTTTCAACCAATTTTTGATCTTTAAAAAGCATTGGAAAGAAGAACTTTAAAAATTTTAGAAAATTTTAGGGTTGGAAGTTTGACTTGTTTTATGTGACTTTGCCAATGTTTTTAAAAATGTAATTTTTTCAGGGGTCAACTTTGGCTGTGTTTTTACTAACATTTCCTATATTTTAGGTAAAAAGAAGTATGCAGTAATTTTTCAAGTGCCCCAGACTATGCCTCTACGCATTTATTTGCAATTTAAATGATAATAGTTTCATTTTATAGCAGAAAATGTGAAAAACATGCAAAAAATTGAAAAAGTTACTGTAAAAACATAAAAAATTAGATATGCGAAATGTAATGATAGGAGGTGGTAGAGTAGGCCAAATACTACCAAAAACAAACATAGACTAAACAAGATAAATGCAAATCAAAATACTAAAAATGAAACAAGAAAAACATTAAACAAGACAAGTAAATTTTTTGTAGAACAAAAGTTGCTCAAAATGACCTCCTGAACACGGGAAAAATAAAAATTTTCGAAAAAAAATTTGGGCAGTAGAGGGTTAAGTGAAGGAGTGTAGTAAATTTTGGGTGGCTAAATTATCAAATTTTAAGATCAACATTCTGAACAAACTTGAAAAAAGAAAATTATCGTGTCCTTTAAAAATTACTAATTTTAGAGACTTAAAATCTAGTGTAAATTATTATTGAAATCAAATTAAAAAAACTTTGTTTTAGATAAATAAAAGTATCAAAATCAACTAAAACTATTCCAGTTACATAGAAACAAATATGGTAACATTTATCAGGGAATAATGACAGATTTTGTGCCACAATAATGTGTAATATTACATCAGGAACTGGTGAATTTTTTTATCATTTTCTGATGAATTTTCATCATTTTCTGATAAATTTTTCATCAGGTTCACATTTTTACAAACTTTTTAAGGTAGCATTACTCAAAAAAGAGGTAATTTTTAACCTATTAAATTCATATTTTCAATTAAAATTTTATTTATTTGTAGTACATTATTTTATTAAACTAATGTTTTAAATTCTGATATTACAACATCACATTTAAGGAAAAATATTTCAATGAGTGAATGAAAATTTACATTGGCGGTGTAAGCTGTTTTGGCTTAAACTGTCTAGGATTTTTCTACCGCAACCAAGATTTGATAAATCGGGAAAGTTTAGATCGGTCAAAGTTTCAAAAATGTTACTGAAAATCTGTTGAAAAAAGATCATGAGTGAAATTAACTACCAAATTTCGAATAAACTGTGTGCATTTTGTATATGGTAAATTAGCTGGTTGTTATGTCCTGTTGAAAAGTTGTCATTGAATTTATTTCCGATTCCGCTACTCACATCTGAAAATGGGAACACTTAAAAAATTAAATTAATTGAAAATATTGCTCTGTAACTGTTTTTTTTAACTCATTGTTTTTGAACGCTTCATTGATTCCTCAACTCTCAGTTTCAATAAAATATATACAAATTCTGTATCGTTTGACGTAGTTGCCAGCAAGAGTGGACTTTAACGTTCCTCTTTTGAGTAGCAAAGTTTTTCTATATAGCTTCTGTTTATATTTCCTCACAGTTGTTCAAATAAGCTGAAGCCATCAGATAAGTCGTGTCAATCTTCAAAACAAACCAAAAACAAACAGGTTAAATAAAAAAGTGATGATTTTTTTTTTAATTGCTTTACAAATAGATCGGAAAAGATCTCATAGCTCATTAACACATCAACTGTCGAATCATCATATTCAAAATGCGGATCCTGTTCGTGTTGGCTGTCGTTCTGGTGACTACCCTGGCCACGCCGATTGTGCATCCGAAGGGCACACCCGCCGCTTCCCATGCCAACGGAGTAGCAAACCGCGACCAAATTAAAAGTACCATTTTGTCGTATTTCCAGTCGACCAGCGCAACAGCACCACCGGAAACGGCGGCAGGATTTTTTGACAATGTTTACAAAATGATTCCAAAAGAAGTCTTTCAAAACGTGCGAAAAATCAAATTTGTTTACCCACGGGCTTAACATTTTTTGGAGGAAGAAGGTCGTAAAATTGTGTGTTTTTTAAATTTAATACATAATTAAAAAAAGCAATCACTCGGAGACGACGAAAAACAATATTATCGACGAATTATAACTATGAATGGCACCTGCGAAATAACATTGAATAATCTTACTCCGATATTATCCCTGCGCTTCAAAGATACATAATCTAGAAATTTCCATTCTGTTGCTCTTCTGATTCACAAAATTCCACATACTTCTGACGCAATTTTTCGTCACGTGGAAAACAAAAAAAAGACCTCTTTTGGACGCCCATCGTTTAGTTAACGAACAAAAAAGCACGAAGCACTAAATTTTTCAGCAAAAACCTTTACAACATCAGATCCAAAATGTTTCAAAACAAGTCACTTCAGCAGCAAAACATATAGGTATATGTCACGCTTGAGCTTGAACATAGCCTTCTACTTGGTTGATGTTTACAGCTGTAGTGCAGTTGTAGTAGTGAGCATTCAAAAATCACGTTACGCATTCTGTCTTTTTAGCACCCACCCCACGAAAACAGCATGATTCGAAAAAAAAGTTCTCCGATCGGGCTCAAAACTTTTCTGGGGGTTCCTTGGCCGAAATAATTAGACCCGTATTTTTTGTTTGGCCATTAGGGTGACCAACGCCGTGTTAGGGTGGTCCGAAAAATGGCAATTTTCGTCGATTTTCGCAAAAACCACTTTTTCAAAAAATCATATCTCCGATTTTAGCTGTCTTAGACGCAAAGACGTTTGGCTATTTGGGAAAAATAGTAAGAAGTTTCAAAAATCTAGCATAACATTTGAAAAGGTCGTTTGAAAAAATAAAATGCAGTTTTGAAGGTCTCGGGACCAAAGAGCCTATGTATGAAAATATTTTTACCTGATTCCTCGGAAAATTTTACATAACGTATCAAAAAATGGTGAGGTTATGTTTTAAATTTTCTGAGATACGATTTAAAAAAATAAAAACTGGGTTTTTCGACGCACCACGCGCAAAAATGGGAAAATGACGAAAACGGCAAAAAATCGACTATTTTCACTAAAACTGCGATAACTTGAAAATTTCAGCGATGACCTATTGAGGTTTTGCAGCGCAACTGTGTTTCAAATGTAGGTGACGCAAAAATGAGGTTACTTGTAGGGCGTCCAAATTTCCCGGGTTTTGAATTTTCCGGGAAACGGGAAAAATATTTTTAGCATCCCGGGAATTCCCGGAATCCCGGGAAACTTTGAAACAGTCGAAAAATCTATGTTTCCTATATATTGGTTATGTTTTCAAGCTTAAAATTATAGAATTAGCTCAATACTGTTAATTGTTGATAATCTACATTTCAATCTAAACAAGAACAGATTTTTTTAGATAGCTTAACATATGTTTAAAATGCTTTTTTGTTCTTTTGTTTTGCTTCGGATTTTAAATGAACCACAATTTTTAATTCAATATAATTCATATTAAATAAGTTTCTTATTAATATATTTCTTTATTTTTTTTATTTGACATGACTACAAAAGCTTGAAAAATTTCTTTGAACTGTATTTAAAAAAAAACTAGAAAATTAGAAACGAAAAAAATCAAATGATACCAGCCAATGTGAAATTTTAAATAAATTTTTGGATTTCATGTTTTATATAAAACATATTTTACAAATCATCTTTAAGTCACTACCGCCAACTGGAGAAAATCGGGACAACAGTCTGAATACATACAGGAGATTCAGAGCAAACAATTTTGTTCTGTTTTGTTCTTCAACCGAAATCAATTTTTAAATGAAACTAAATGGAAAAATTAAAAGCGCTAGGCATTTTGCATATTTTTCTGTAAACTAAAATTTTGACAATTTTCCTTAATAAGCCAAATTAATGCAGATATATGCCGAAATTCATATTTAAATGCTTTAAAATTCTTATCGAATACTCAGTATTCAATTGTTCATCTTTTTCACAGTCAAATCCGAATTTCAAGACCAAAATTTGATTTTTTTTAATTTTGGGAATTCCCGGGACTAAATATAAAAAAATCCCGGGATACGGAAATTCCCAGTTTTGAAAAAATCCCGGAAATTAAAAAAGCATGTTTTGGAACACGAGTTTCCCCGAATATATCAATGAAATAAATAGTTATATAGTTGATAACAGATGTGTTAACGAATATTCAATTTTTTTTTAATGATTTTTGACAGACTTTCTTGCCAAATAGTCCAACTATTATCTTTTTCTAAATTTACAGTTTTCTCATAGAAAAATCAAACAAATATTGGAAAGTTGCACACCAAATTGTTGGAAATATTTTTTCTCATCCGAATCCGGCATAAGTTTTATAGAAATGTTGATTATGAAGGAAAAAACTATATTTTTCAAAAAATAAAAAAAAAGCTTTGCTGCAAATCCTCTAAAAAATTGAAAAAGAAAATCACATTTCTGAAAAAAATACGGGTCTGATTATTTTGGCAAAAGAAACCTTGAGCCAAATCGAAAAACTTTAAAACATGCTGGGTTGACATGGAATCGCTGAGGATTAAAATCGAGTTTTACCGATTTATAAATGCCAAGAGGAGAGAAATTGAAAGCTGCACAAAATGGCGTCCTTGACTCATAGTTACATATTATATTTTCCCATAATTTCGTAGCTGGCCAACGGATATTGAATTGTTTGGTCTGATTAGTATTCTCTCAGTTTTGAAGTTTCTCAAAAATATACGGTTTAGATATTTTTTAAATTTTGAAATGGACAGATTGTTTATCTCCATTTTTTGTACCATGATTCAGAGCATTTTGTACCTTTTTGCATGCAAAATTTGACTCGTTTTTTTTGTAATTGAATCAAAAATACGTAAAATTTCTGCTAAAAACTAAAATCATCAAAAACCAATACTCACAAACAGCGAAATGATGGAGTAGCTGTACAGCATGCTGGGCAGTTTTTTGGTCCAAAACGGCGGCGACGGCTCCTGCGCCCCGGTCACAATGTTGAAAAACGTCTTCTTGGTGTCCTTGAGCCGGGCCAGATACTGCGGCCGGGGCGGCTCCGCCAGCAAACAATAGTCCGTGACGCCCCACCGGTGCTGAATGTCGGACGAGTAGCGCTTCCACAGCTCCAGGTACATGGTGGCTGCCCGGAATGGATTTATTTTAATATTTTGAAGTTTTTTTTAAACCTGACTTTCAACTCACCCCAAATCGACATGAAAACGGCAAACACGATCGTGAAGTTGTTGTCGAAAATGTGCGAAATGTGCGAGTACGTGCAGGCGTCGTTCAGCATCCAGTAGTCGCACTTGGCGTCGCACGTCGGACACATCACCGTCGTGTTGTCCTGGCAAATCTCCTGGCTGATGCGGTTCTCCCGGAAGGTGAGAAGTCCGTAGAAGAAGCAAAGGAGGCCCACGATCGAGGCGGAAATCAGCATGTGGGTGTAGAAGCCGAGCCAGGCAAAGTACATGGCGATTTTAACGCCGAAATACTCCTTGATGTGGTCCAGCGGCTGGTGTTTGATCCACCGGATGACGGAGGCCCACTCTTCGAGGAGGAGGGTGCGCTGGCACTCGAGCTCGGGGAGGTCGGGGCTGCCGTCGTGCAGGGGATAGGCGTCGAGGTAGACCTGGAAGGGGAGTAGAGATGAGTTAGGATTTTTAACGACTGATTTGAAATTAAATTTAGTTCTCGGATTAACCACCAGAAATGAGGTGGCGCTGCAGTCAAGGCTTTTCGGGCAATCACTCCAAAGTTCATTCAATATTTCGCCCTATTGAAATGTAACTCTTGATTTTAAAATTACGAAAATATTGTTTTCGAAGAGATCGGAAAATTTTACGAATGTTTCATATTTTAACATCGTAAATCGAACCATTAGTTGCTGAGATATCGTCATAAGAAAATTGTGGATTGTTTGGGTGAGACTTGAAAACAAAAAAAAATCCTGTTTTTTAATCTTTGCATGGCAATATCTCAGCAACTATGGTTCGTAGTTCAAAAGAGCAAAATATAGAGAAGCTTTTCAACATGAACACTAATTTAAAAAAATAAATAACTGCGACTACTTTTAAAAAAGCTCCTAAAATGGCTTTAACTTGAAAACGGTGCCTTTTATCAAAATTTCACTAAAGTACTTTTTGATTGCCAATTTGATTTTACATCGAAACATGAAGGTAAAAAATTTTTGCGACCGATATTTCGATGTTTTGAAAAAATCAGTATTGAATATTGATTAAAAAAATCATAACTTGGTCAAAGATTTTTTGCACAACCTGGAAATTTCTGAAAAGTTGGCATTTTATGTCCCCTAAAACATTTCAAAAATAAAAAAATGTAATGATCCGACACATTTAAGGTCATCTTTTGGAGGAATTTTCAAAGTTTTGCATTTCCCCATATATTTTTTCAAAGTTTCCCATACAAACTTCAACGATCATTAGGTCCCTTCAAACCATAACCGATTTGACTAAAAATTGGCACAGTTATTTATTTTTATTTAAACAGACGGGTACAGTCATCCCACATATTCGGAACACCCACAAATTCGGAACACTTTTGTGATAATTTGTCAATAGCATGCCAAATGCAGCTTTTCTCTCGACCCTACTATTTTTAGGACCTTTATTTGGACATTTTCTTGCTATTTCACTAGTAAAAGTAGTACTTTTTGAACAAAAAACTTCATTTCAAGACTATTTTATCCTGAGCAGCAAAACACTGCCTGTTCCATGATTGTGGGATGTTATTGTGCCTCCCACAATTGTGGAACACCTGAATTTAACTGATATTTTCACAAAAAAAGTTATCAGACCATGGATAAAACATCACTAAGCTTGAGTTTCACTGGTTGCAGTGTGTGAAGTCATTATTTTGTTACAAATATGTACTCCTGGAGAGATCCAAAGTTTGTTTACATCCGTAAGAAAAAAGTGTTCCGAATTTGTGGATTTCAAGGGTCAAAGTTTTTCTTCAAAAACTTGATATAAAAGTTAAAATTTGCAGTTGTTCGATACAGCATTCGAAAGATCGCATGAAAAGCTTTCAAATGAAGGTAAAAGCGAATCATTAAGTTCAATTATCGATTTGCTATGATTTTTTGAACATTGGCCGATCTGTAAACTGTTCCGAATAAGTGGGATGACTGTATCTTTTAAGAATTTCAAAAAAAAAATTCTTTTCACCCTAGGGAATAGTCAGAATGGAATTAGTAGTCCTCAGATTAATATAAAAATAAAATAATCGATTGAAACTCAACAACATAAAAAACATAAGTAAAATAATATCAGCCGTCGAACAAAATGCTTCGATAAACCTGAAAAAAATAACTTTTGACTGATTTATTAAAAAATACATTTTCTACAAAACTTCAAACTTCAAAAATTTGCCTCTTCAAAATAATTTAAAAAAAATAATTGGCCTCAGTTGACCTGGAATGGCCTTTAATAAAGGCCCTTTATATTTATTTATTTTTATGAATTGTATCGCCATATTCACCTAAAAATAACTAGAATGATTGGAAATGTCAGGGTGGTCACTCAAATCCCATTTTCTTGTTCCTTACTTTTTGACGATTTTTTCCCAGAACCTCGAATAAAGGACATTTAAAAACTGTCTAAAAAAAAGTGCAAATTTCTAAGTTAATTTAAAAAAGATCAGGCTATCCACGAATTCAAAAAAAAAACCTTTACATCAAAATTATAAAAAAAAACTTTGTAATAAATTAAAGACCCCATAATTTTCTTTAATGACAATCATTTTAAAAATGATAAAAGCTACATACAAATTCTGGTCTAATATTTAAAAAAAACACACAAAATTCAAACATAAATATCCATCCAACATAATTTTTAGAAAAGTTTGAAAAAAAATGAAATATCAAAAAATCCTTGCAAAAACAGTTTTTACCAAGCTTTTTTCTCGACTGTCCCGAATTGAGTGGCCACCCTGGAAATTACTTAAAATTTTGTAAAATGACTAAGTAATTGCGGAATTACTCGATTGATTTTATTTTTATTTTTTTAAGTTATACTGGCCAAATACTTTTTTTTTTTGTAAATTTCGTAGTTTATGGACCGGCCAGATTTTCAAAAAATCAGCCAAATCTCATAAATTTAAACTGAAAATTCTCAAGCATGTTAACAAAAGCCAAGTATTCTTAGATTTTTTATATCAATAATAAGGAATCCTAAAAAAATGTGGCATGTTGCACGCTGGTGGTCGAAAAAAGGTCGAACGTTGACAAAAAATCGAAAGGACAAAATGTCGGACGTGAACAAAAGGTTGAAATAGTAAAAGGTCGAAAGGACAAAAGGTCGAAAATACAAAAGTTGGAACATTAAAAGGTCGAAAATAAAAAGGTTGAACGTGGTCAAAAAGTCGAATGGTAAGAGGTCGAAATGACAAAAAGTGGAACGGTAAAAAGTGGAAAGGATAAACAGGTAATACGTGGCAAAATGGTCGAAAAGCCAAAGGTCGAACGTGGACAAAAGGTTGAAAGAACAAAAAGTCGAAAGGAAAAAAGAACGAATGTTAAAAGATCGAACGTTAAAAGGTCGAAAGGACAAAGGTCGAATGTAAAAAGGTTGAACGTGGGCAAAAGGTCGAAAGGACAAAAAATCAAAAGATAAGAGGTCAAACGTAAACAAAAAGTGGAAAGGACAAAAGGTGGAATGGTAAAAGATTGAAAGGACAAAAAGTCGAATGGTAAAAGTTCGAAAGAACAAAAGCTCGGATATTAAAAGGTCGAAAGGACAAAAAGTGAAATGGTAAAAGGTCGTACGTGGCAAAAGATCGATTGTGACAGGGTCGGAAGGACAAAAAGTCGCATGTGGACAAAAGGTCGAAAGGAAAAAAGGTATATTGTTTTTTTTGTTGAAAACTAAATTTTTCACAAAATACCATATTGTTTTCGAAAATACCCAATTTTTTTTTCAATTCAATTGTGTTTTTATTAGAATTTAACAGTTCTGCTCCAGGATGTTACATTTGCAATTCAGAGATTTGGAGAACCTTTCAACTGAGATCAATTCAGGGAGGGTACATGTTTCTAAGTTTAGATTTTGCTAGCTGCTTGGTCTTTTAGAGAAAATAAATTTTGAGAAAAAACCCTAGATCTATGAAATACCCAAATTTTCGAAAATTGAAACAAAGCGAATTTTCGCATATGTTTTCACTATATTAGAGTTTTTATTGTTAAAAACTGAAATTTTCACAAAATTCAGTATTTTTTCGAAAATATTAATTTTTTTTATATTTGCAATATTGGTATTAAACGATGAAAAATTTGTTAGGCATTTTAAAATTATAATTTAAAATTTTCATAATTTGAAATATGGGTACCAAACGAAGTAAAATTTTGAATGATTAGTTTTTGTTTTGGAAAATAATAAAATTATCACAAAATACCGTATTTGTTAATAATTATCAAAATTTCAAAATTTTGTAAAAATTTAAGCTCGGATATTAAAAGGTCGAAAGGATAAAAGGTCGTACGTGGCAAAAGATCGATTGTTAAAAGGTCAAAATGACAAAAAGTCGCATGTGGACAAATGGTCGAAAGGAAAAAAGGTAGAACGAGTGTAAAAGATCGAAAATAAGATCGAAATTATACAAAAGGTCGAAAGTGACATAAAAATCTATTTTTGTAATAGAGTCCAGACACGATAATCCGAAGGCCTCGGAAAATTTCACTTCGAATAATCGAAACTTCGGATAATCTACGGATAATACTACGCTTAAATGATTCATAATTTTAAAATCAAAGATGGCGGTGATATTAAATTGAAAAAAAAAATCATTTTATTTTGTAATGGGCAATCAACAACTCAATTTTGACTAAAACGGGGTCGCAGAACTGGAATTTTATGTTAAAAACAAGAAAATGAAAAAAATACGAAAAACAAATTTGGTCGTGATTCGATTTTCCAAAGTCCTATACAAGCCTTCGGATAATCGAAACTTCGGATAATCGAGTCTGGACTGTATTGTGAGTTTCACCGATTATTTTTTCAAACAAGAGCAGTTCTTTTAAAAAAAAAACGATTTTTTTTTCAAACAAGAGCTGTTCTTTTAAAAAAAATCTAATTCAGAGATATTTAAATACTGTATCAAAATAATTAGGTGTTGTTGTTAGTTCTTTTTTTAATTTTTTTCCTTTACATTCTTTAAGGGCTTATATACATGTAGAAAATCACAAAATTTCATATTACAGAAAATTTATTAAATCCACTTAAAATATGAATTTCAATCACTCCTGAAAGTTTCATGAAGATATTTCATGATTTAACTCAGTTAGGGACGATTTAAGCTCAGAATTTTGCCATGCGCAAAGCAAACTGTCTAACTTTGTGAGCGTTTTTCTCTAAACACCGAGTTGAAAAACGGGTGCCACGATATCTCGAGATGGGATGGACCAAATTGGCTGAAATTTTGGGTGAAGACTCCCAAGACATGTCCCGTGTGCATGACGAAGCCGATTTTGAAATTTTGAATTTTCAAAAAATACAAAAATCAAAAACTGGCGATTTTTTATATGAAAAACAGAAAAATATATTTTTTCTTCTTTTTAAATAAACTTTTTGAAAATCGGCCTTCGTCATGCACACGGGACCAGTTTAACGAGTCTTCGCCAAAACTTTGAGCCGATTTGGTCAAAGCAATGTTGAGATATCGTGGCACCCGTTTTTTGAAACTGCTAACTTCAAATAGCTATATCTCGGCAATGATACAACCAAATGTCTTCAAATTTGTTTTGTTAATAGATGAAAATGTATATTTAATGCCCTGAAAACAGATTTTGAAAAAAAGTTAAAGTGTGTGCTCAAACCAACCTCTCACATTTTTGCCGATTTAAATGTATGTAACCCCTTAAGATTATTTATTCCTGTACCATTCTTTTTTTAATATGAAAAATGGCTGATTGATTTTCAATTCTATAAAATTTCTGAGTTTCTGAGTTCTTTCAAACCTGAGCTTTTTCTTAAGATTTGTGCGCTGGAAGTGGAGACGCGAAGTCGTGATTATGCAGGTTAATTTTTTTGTGTGCTTTTGTGTCGCTGTTCGTATGGGGTGAGTGATTGTGGTAATCGAATAATAGCATCATTGGTGCGCTGGAAGTGGGGACGCGAAGTCGTGATTATGCAGGTTAATTTTTTGTGTGGCTATTCGTATGGGGTGAGTGATTGTGGTAATCGAATAATAGCATCATTGGTGCGCTGGAAGTGGGGACGCGAAGTCGTGATTATGCAGGTTAATTTTTTTTTTGTGTGCTTTTGTGTCGCTATTCGTTTGGGGTGAGTGATTGTGGTAATCGAATAATAGCATGCCTTACTGAATTATTTTTGTCTTGAGCGTAATTTTCGTTGAGTAATTGGTGTTTTTTTGTGATATTTTAATTGTTTTGTGATTTTCAAAGCCCTTCCTATATCATCGTTGATCGGAAGGCACGACGTCGGGTAAATTGTGTATAATTTTTTCGAATAAGGTTTTATTTTTTATGGTGAAAAAGCCATTTCTATATAATGATCGAAAGACGCACTGACATTTTGGATTAATTAATAGTGGAGTGAAATAATTGTGAGTGAGTGATTTTGTGTGTTAACCAGAAAGACCTTCCCATAGCATCGTTGCTCGGAAGGCTCGCCGACGGGTCTGTTATGAAAGTCCTCCCCATAGCATCGTAGCTCGGGAGGCATCGAAAAGCCAATACCTTATCCTACTAACCCAAAAAAATAATAATCACGTGATGCTTGAAGGAGATGCTGTGGATTCAACGGTCTCAAGCGGTATCAACAAGTATATAGCGAAAAACTGTGTGCTTGATGAGTCTGCAACTTCAACTATCGGACTAACATTCCTCCCTTTCGTTGAACTGCAGGCTTCTTGGGAGGGCGCCGGTATTGACTAATAAAGTAGGGATCTTCAGAGATTAAACAGTGAACGGATGGTTGGCTCCCACTGATCATTTTTGATTCATTGTTTAACTTCAGCTGATCTGTCAATAACGGAGTAGCAGCTCATTGGCAGTCAACCATGCTCATGCTGCTCATGCTCATGCTCTTTCAAACCTGAGCTTTTTCTTAATGGTTTTATGAGTTATTATAACCCAATTCCATAACAAGGATCAGCTGTGGCAGTAATTTCAAGTCAGATTACATTTTCCAATAATTTCGTAGCCGGCCTACTAAAATCTTCACCCCACTCACCTGATCATTCAACAGCTTCCTCAGCCCGATATCGTACTTCTCGTCCTCCAACCCGAACCGCGCCCTCTCCAGAATAAAATGCGCCACCGCAATCCGAATGCTCGGCGTAAAAAAGTCCGGCGCATCCGCATCAAACAAATAGCACTTCTCCCTCGAGTACTCGTGCAACAGCCGGTACTCCCGCTTCCGGAACTTGTCCCGATCGATAATCACAAAGCGGAACATTGGCCGCCGGAAGAACCGCACCAACGACCCCCCAATCGAAAACTCCTCCGTGATGATGTTCTCCTGGTCCTTCAGCTTCACGATCGGCATCATAATCTTCATGTGCTCGCAGTACCGCGAGACCACCTCGGGCGGGACGTGGATTTTGATAAAGTGAATCCGCTGGGTCGTTTCCGGTTCGATTTCCAGCCCCTCGCGGATCAGATTTTCCTGGAAGATTTTTCGCTTTCGGTCGGCTTCTTCGTCGTTCTGGAGGTGCCCGTTGAAGGCGAGCACAAAGTCGACGACGCGCTTGCCGTCCTGGAAGCGGTTCCATGTCTGTTTATTTTATTTTTTGGAATGGAAAGAAGAAAACAATCATTAGATTAATTCGATTTAGTGTGAAGAAGAAAGTGATGAAAAGGTTAGTTGGGTGAGTTGGTGAACCGAAATGGAGAATAGTTACATATTTGCTGTACATTTTTTAGGATTGAGGTTAGTAAATAAGATTTTTTAAATTTAATAATGTTTTTATTAGCACATTTAGAACTATTTTTTGGCTTTAAATTTTTTTAAGTGAAAAATAAATAGTTGAGTTAATTTTATTTAGTAATTTTTATACCCTAATACACCATATTTTCACAATTTCGCGGAACGCTTAGTATCTATTGCAGGGTGACCACTCAAATGCCATTTTCAAATTCCATTTTTTCCCGACTTTTCCATTAACTCAAAAATTAGGCATTTCTTATCTAAACAATGATTTTGAACTCTTTATAAAAAAGTTAATATCATCAAATCTTCGGATAATCGAATCACGAAATTTTTTTTTTTTATGTCTTATTTTTAATTTTAGAGCTTGAACCCATAAGCTGCTCTAAAATAAATTATAATTCTTAAATGGCGGTCAAAATAGCGGTGATTAAATAATGAAAAAATGTTTTTTTTTTTATTTTAAAAGGCTATCAAACATTCAAATTTGACTGAAATTGGGTTACAGAACTCGTAACCGATTTTTTTTGTTAGTGATTCGATTATTCGAAGTCTCATACAAACCTTCGGATAATCGAGGTTTCGGATAATCGTGTCTGGACTGTATTTACAAATTTTCGTAAAATAAGAAACTCAACAACAAACTCCTAAAAAATAATGTAAAAATGGAAGCACTCATTATTTTGATTCAGAGTAGAAACATAAACAAAGACCAATTAGTCTTTGAAAAACAACCGAAAACTTAAAAATACTTATAATTTCAATGTTTATCTTTAAAACTGCCAAACGTATATTTTTTGATAATTTATTTCAACTGGAAATGGCAAAAAGTTGAAGATAACTGAACATAACATTTTTTTTTCTTAATTTTATTTTATTTAAAATCAAAGAGCACTTATAACATGATTTCAAAGAATTTAGAAAAAATATCTAGGAAAATGCTTAAAAAAATTGAGTTCCCTTCAAATTTTTTTTTTTATCAATGCTTATGTATCCAGTTGTCAGTATTTTGCTATTTTGATTCGTTTGAATGAAAAATTCAGTTTGTTAGGATTCCATGTTTTACAACATACTTTATGCGAAATGTTGGAAGAGAAAAATTCTTTTAAAATATTTGCAATAACTTAAATCAAAATTTCTTTTATTTACTTTTTTGATTTATCAATATTTTTTTTTTCGTTTTGTAAACACGTAAAAAAGTGTGTCAATATATTCGTTAAGAACGAACAACGATTGGATTTTATACGATTTTTCAGTTTTTCTATAGTAAAAAACCACAATCACAAATAAATATAAACATTATATAGAAAAAAAAAAATTGAAATAACTTAATAAATATTTTCCACCAAAAAAAAACCATTGCTAAACTCTAGTTGGAATATTTTTTTAATTATTCAATCAATATTAAAACAGAATCATATCTTTACGCTAGCTGGCTTAACTTTGTTGCTGTTTTTAGTTAAGTTTTGTTTATAAATAGATTTTGTTTGATATACCAAAAAATGGTAAAAATCTGTCGATTCATAAAAAAAATATTATGAAAATCTGTGACAAATACATTCAATATTAATCAGGATTTTCAATGTCTTAAATGGCGTTTTCATTCTGAAATAGATTGAAATTTTGAAAGGAACCTTGAACTTTAAGTAAGTTACTAAAGAAAAATTGAGTGCATTTAATTTGAAAATTGTACAAAATATGACAAAATTATTCAAGGGTTAGAAAATAATTTTTAATCGAGTATGCTTGGAATTTCCGACTTATTGACAAAAAATAACAAATTGCAGACTTCTTCCCGACTTGAGTGGCCACCCTGGATTAACACCTTTTACCTGTCATAAGTTTTGAAATTAGTTTATCTGAAAAACGTAAACTTAAGGAAAACAAAATATTTTCATGAATTCATTGGTATTTTGCTGTGACAGCTGGCGCCAAAGAAATTGTCTACTTATTCCAAAATTGCCAAACTAACGGACCCAATTCTGCAACAACCAGATTGTAAAAATAGTCAAACTTTGTAATAATAATTTCGTATACAGTACTTTAGGGGATGAATCCAAAGTTATATCGATAGTTCCCGTAGTTTTCAAAATACTAAAATATGTGTAGAAAAATAAAAAGGCCCGGTCGATGTATACCGTTTAGCAACAATTTATGATTGAAGTTGGACATTATTTAAAAATAAAATTACGCACTTTTACAAAGTTTGTTGTCAACTCTTCTAAAATATATTTAAAAAACATTAAATTTCACGATAATATTCATAAAAAAATATATTGTATTGATTGCAATGATTGTTGAGGCACGAAATTTGGAGTAAAAGAGACTTTCTGATTTTCAATAAAAAAAAAAATACAAATTAATTAGAAGCTTTTTACACAAAACATCATTTTTTTTTCTCATTTTGGCCTCATGTGAGCTTCAAATTTGGCCCGTCATCGAAAAACATTGAGCACACCCCCTGGTTAATGTCAAGACCAAGCTATTTGAAAATCTTTAAAAAAAAAGATCAGAAAATTACCTAATAATCGGCTAAAAAAACATTTAAAACTAGGTTAATGGTTGCTGAAAAAACGAAAAATTTTATGAAATTTTGTATTTTTGACATTGAAAATCGGACGCATATTTGCTAAGTTATCGTCAATTGAAAAAAACGACGTTATTTTGATGATGCATAAAAAACTGCATCTTAGCAATCATTTGTCCAACCTTCGATGTTTTTAAAGCAAATTTAACGTGAAGACTTCCATCATTGCCATGATTTTTCATTCATAGATATAAATTCTATCGTTATCGAAGCGAAATTTTGTAGGTATTCATGAAATAAATTAATAAATCTTCAAATTTCTTTAGAAAATCCTTCAAGTTGCCACCCTGTCGCTCAGCGCTAGAAAATTCTGTCTGGTCATTTTGGCTTTCCCCGTCGACGACGCGGCCGGTTCAACCTGACACATGTTGTGAGTGTATTTTTCGTCGACCATTCACAACAGAACAGTGCGCGGGCCGATCTCTGTTTATATTTAGAATATTTTTAAACATTTCGCTTCGTTGTCTGTTGTATGTGTGTGTATGGTGTGATCAACACTTTATCCTCACGCCACTTGCGAAAAAGTTCTTTCACACTTTCGATTCAATTGTTCGAAACATCCAAGTAGGCCCAACTTGTTATTTGGATAGTGAGCATCCCTAGCTAGTTAGTAGTTAATTTTGAATTATTTATTTAAGTTTTCCTCCTCCTCTTGCCACAATTATTTTGCTCGCGCTTGACAGCCATCAAATGCGAGAGCCAGACCGACAGCTGGTTCGAAAAGATACATAAATTTAGCAAATTATAGCGTTTTCTTGAGTAACTTTTGAAAATAGGGTTATATTTTTCATTATTTTTATATGTTAAGGCCCTTTTGAAAAGTTTAACCTGTTTTCATGTTTTTCAATGCTGGTTGGCGTTTTAATTGTTGTTATTATTTTTACCAGTGTAAAAGTCAAGGCACACTTGATCACAAAGTTGTTTATTGTTGCTATGAAACTAAAATTGTTTCTTTTACTCAAACTTACAGCAAAACCAATCACTTTTTGTACAGTAAAAGCAGCGACATATTTGAAGTTTCACTTGGCGCGATAACGAAAATTGCCAACTTCAACAGATTTCTTTCTCTCTCACTCATGTGAGATTGTATACCAGCATGTCTGCCGATGCTGGCAAGAGTGTTCAAATTTCTGCGATGTGATAACTTGGCCTGGCAAACATTCCTATTTTCTGGTGTAACGAGCGTAGTCATTTGGGAAAAAATGTGCTGATTATAAAATTATGGTCTTTTGTGAATAATTAGAAATGAGTCGTGGGGGTATGAGTTGTTGCTCTAGTTGATTTATGAGAGTTTTTATAATCGTTTGAAAGGTTGAAACTGGTGATTTTCTACTCTATTATTGAATAAAAAAGGGTCAAACATTCAACATAACGCCTTTTTGAAATGTTAGTCTTGATCAAAAAAATTGAAATATTATTTTCGAAAAGATCGGGAAATTTCACAATTGTTTCATATTTTAACATTGAAAGTCTGACTATTAGTCCCTGAGATATCGAAATATCGAGATATGAGATCAACAAAGTTCAAAAGAAAAAAATATAGACAATTTTCTCAGCTCTTTTATTTTTTTCAAAAGTGGGCAAACATGGGCACTTAAGTACTTTAGATTGAAAATTTGATTTTTCATAGAAAAATGAAGTTCAAAAATTTTTGCGACCAATATTTCGATTTTTCCAAAAAAATTAGTACTGATTAAAAAAATCATAACTCGGTGAAGGATTTTTTGCACAACCTGGAAATTTCTGAAAGTTGGCATTTGATGTCCGCTAAAACATATCAAAAAATAAAAAAAAATAAAAATTGTGTTTTTTTTGCAAATCAAGTTTTAGTGACAAAAAAATAAATTAAAAATTACCAATTTTTTTTTAGTGTGGTCCTTACAACTTTGCCGAAGACACCAAATCGAACAAAAGATTTTTTCAAAATATACGGATTTTTTTTTTCATACATCATTTTTGTATGGACAGCTGCCAAATTTGTAAGGAAAATTATATTGGCAAACCAATGATGCAAAATGGCTTCTTTGGGCATAACAAAGGCACCAAAAAAGTTCTAGACGGATTAAAAAATACAAAAATTAAAATTGAAAAAAAACGATTTCGTGCTCAGCATTAGTTCGTCCATACAAGTCTCCATCCAATTTTGTCAGCTGTCGGAAAGGCAATCAAAATATTCAAAAATCTGTATCTTTAAAACGAATTTTGTGATCTAGTGTCATCGGCAAAGTTATAGTTATTGTTTGTCCAAAGTTGTTAATCGATAACATTATCGTCTAACGATAACGAAATTTGGGTATCAAACGAAACGAAATTTGGTATACTTTTTCACCTTTTTATGGTTCTTTTTTTTATAAATACTAAAATTTTCACAAAAAAAAAACGTATTTTACAAAATGAGTTTCAAAAAAAGTGAATTTTTGTATGCGTTATTACTTTATAAGAGTTTTTTTTTTGTTGAATACTAATATTTTCCCAAAATACCGTATTTTTTTCGAAAATTATCAAATTTTAAAAATTTACAATACGGGTATCAAACGAAGCGAAATTTTGTATGCGTTTTTACATTATTAGAGTTTTTTTGGTTGGAAACTTAAATTTTCACCAAATTTTGAATATTTGAGTATTTTCGAAAAAATATGGTATTTTGTGAAAAAAATAGTTTAAACAAAAAAAATTAGCGAAAACCATACAAAATTTCGCTTCGTTAGAATTTTGAAAATTTGAGTATTTTCGAAAAAAATATGTTATTTTGTATAAAAATTATTATTTAGAAAAAACTATAAAAATGTGAAAAAGCATACAAAATTTTGCTTCGTTTGAAACCTGCATTGTACATTTTTAAAATTTGAGTACAGTACTTGTTCGGTAACTGGACTGAGAACAGCTCTGACCAAAGGGGCAAAAAAATATAAAAATTCAAATTACAAGTCTAGGTTTCAACATTTGGATGCCAAATTTGTATGGAAGATGATACAGACAAACTGATGATGCAAAACGGTATTTAAAAAAAATCAGCTAATTAAAAAATTAAAAGATTAAAAAATGCAAAAAAATGGCCCAAATTTCAGAAAATTGCTATTTGGTAAAGGGCAGCCCACAAGAATTGTTTTAGCTAAAATAATCAAATACAAAAAATAAGAAAAAAATCTTATGAAGTAAAAAAACAAGTTTGCTGTATTTTAATGAAAAACTTTTTTTTTATTACCAGAAACAAAAATAAATAAATGGCAATAATATTTTTTTAAATCCTTAAATTACTTATTTGTTTTGCACAGCAAAAAAAGTAGTAATCCAGCTGCGTGTAAAAGGCCTGGGTGTAAAATAAATATTGCATTATTTTATGCAATTCTATGTGATTTTACACCCTAAAATATGTAGCCCATCAGTATGGGAAACCTACTTGACCGAAATGTCAAGCTCATATATGCGTTTATCCTTTCAACTTTACATCGGTCTGATGGCCGAGTGGGCTAAGGCGCCAGTCCTTACTGTTGGTGCTGGGTTTGAATCCCGTCGGTTGCAACTTTTTTTTGTGTTTACAAAAATTGTACATGCAGTGTGTAATATTAAGTGTTTATTTTGACGAAGGTGATGTGCATGCTTTTGCATGCGATTTTACCATCGGATTTTTTGCTGTGTGTTTATTTTAGTTTACTTTTCAGTATTTTATAAAATTATTCAAAAACTTAGCAGTCACCCTGTCAAACTTTTTTCTCCTGACATTTGAGAAGGGTTCGACCGGCTAATTAGAACGCTAGATATTAAGTGACGGGAATCCCCCGTATGATAATGACTTAAAATTTAAATATCCATGAAAATCAGATGATCCCAATATTAATATTAGATTTGCCTTGATGATTTCGAACCGATTTACCCATTTGATGAAGTTAGTCCCGAATGATGATGCTAATGTTTACATTAAAGCTAAGTTATGTTGTAATCCACGAGTGGAAAGAAATAAAACGCACCCCGCCACAGTTTTTGTGCAACTGTTCGCAAAGTTTACACATGGCCGTTGTCTGGTGAGGGCGTCCCCGAATATCCCCGACTCCAAATCGATTCCCACTGTATTTGTCGTAAACTTGTTGATCTTTTTTATCCCCCTTCTTTCAACGCAGAATCACCGTCACCAAGAGACTTGAGAAGTGCACACAAAACCGCTGTGATTCACACATTTTCCTTCTCTCCCGTCATCTCACAGCAGGCCACGCTGCTTTTTTCCTCGTCGTCGAGAGCTGTCAAACGGTCGTCGTTGTCATAACAACCGTCTCGCAGGACTCTCGCCAGGCCAGCTGAAGGTAGGGATGAAGGTGGCGCCACCAGGACGACGGTCACCTCCTCCTTGGGAAACTGGGACAACCAAGTTGGCCACGAGCTTTGGTCCCCGGATGCAGCTGTTTTTTCTTCTTCTGAGGTGAGTAACACTTGACGAACTACCGCAAAAAAAAAGTGACTTAATCAAGGCTTGCTTCGTTTCACAGCACACTTGGATGACTTTTTTGCGACTTCTTTGTTGATTTTTTGAGGTATTGAAGAATTACTTTTAACAATTGACGGTGTTAATTCGAATCTACTTATCACAGCCTCTTTTGAACACACACACGTCAAGGTCATCGCCGGAAGACCCTCGTCGCGGAGATCATCGTCGAACCGAACCCGGAGCGCTACTACTGACAGTTGTTCCCGCTGCAGGTCTTTGAAAACCCCGAGATGTGCGAAACTCTCGAAACTGAGAGCGGGAGACTAAACTCAGATTGCTCAGAGAGAAGAAAACTGCCGGCGCGCGAAGCACGAAAAGGAGGATGAATCTGGTTAGTTAGTGGTTCTGCTACTACTAACACAGATTGACAGTTTGAGTTAAGCCGGTGAACGCTTTGCCGGCTTTGTTGGATGGTTATGATGATGGTACTAATACACACCTTCCACCCTACTGGCAACGGGGGTCATCCGTGGTTTGATGGAGCATAGTTTGGAATTGAGAGAAGAGTAGCCAATTTAATTTAGTAGATTAAGAGCCATGTGGTAACCACCTTTTGGGTTGAGGAACAGATTTTGGTGACCTTGACAGGTGGATCTCGTTGAGGAAGTAGCATTTGAGTCGAGTTGACTGTAATTTAGAGCCAATCTGTTTTTATTGAAATTGACCTATTGAAAGCCATACCCAACCAATGAATATTTCTAAAATTCTAAAATTCTAAAATTCTAGAATTCTAGAATTCTAAAATTCTAAAATTCTAAAATTCTAAAATTCTAGAATTCTAGAATTCTAAAATTCTAAAATTTAAAATTCTAAAATTCCTAAAATTCTAAAATTATAAAATTCTAAATTCTAAAATTCTAAAACTCTAAAATTCTAAAATTCTAAAATTCTAAAATTCTAAAATTCTAAAATTCTAAAATTCTAAAATTCTAAAATTCTAAAATTCTAAAATTCTAAAATTCTAAAATTCTAAAATTCTAAAATTCTAAAATTCTAAAATTCTAAAATTCTAAAATTCTAAAATTCGAAAATTCTAAAATTCTAAAATTCTAAAATTCTAAAATTCTATAATTCTAAAATTCTAAAATTTAAAATTCTAAAACTCCTAAAATTCTAAAATTATAAAATTCTAAATTCTAAAATTCTAAAATTCTAAAATTCTAAAGTTCTAAAATTCTAAAATTCTAAAATTCTAAAATTCTAAAATTCTAAAATTCTGAAATTCTAAAATTCTAAAATTCTAAAATTCTAAAATTCTAAAATTCTAAAATTCTAAAATTTTAAAATTATAAAATTCCAAAAATTCTAAAATTCTAAAATTCTAAAATTCTAAAATTCTAAAATTCTAAAATTCTAAAATTCTAAAATTCTAAAATTCTAAAATTTCAAAATTCTATAATTCTAAAATTCTAAAATTCTAAAATTCTAAAATTCTAAAATTCTAAAATTCTAAAATTCTAAAATTCTAAAATTCTAAAATTCTAAAATTCTAAAATTCTAAAATTCTAAAATTCTAAAATTCTAAAATTCTAAAATTCTAAAATTCTAAAATTCTAAAATTCTAAAATTCTAAAATTCTAAAATTCTAAAATTCTAAAATTCTAAAATTCTAAAATTCTAAAATTCTAAAATTCTAAAATTCTAAAATTCTAAAATTCTAAAATTCTAAAATTCTAAAATTCTAAAATTCTAAAATTCTAAAATTCTAAAATTCTAAAATTCTAAAATTCTAAAATTCTAAAATTCTAAAATTCTAAAATTTTAAAATTTTAAAGTTCTAAAATTCTAAAATTCTAAAATTCTAAAATTCTAGAATTCTAAAATTCTAAAATTCTAAAATTCTAAAATTCTAAAATTCTAAAATTCTAAAATTCTAAAATTCTATAATTCTATAATTCTAAAATTCTAAAATTCTGAAATTTTAAATATTTTTTTTGCGTTATATTTCCGAATTAAAAAAAATGGTTTGGAATTTAACAACTTAAATATATTTAAGAATTTTAGCAATTTTAGAAATTTCTGCAATTTCAGCAATTTTAGCAATTTTTGCAATATTAGCAAATTCAGCAATTTTAGCAATTTCAGCAATTTTATCAATTTTAGCAACTTTAGCAATTTTAGTAATTTTAGAAATTTTAGCAATTTTTGGCAATTTAGCAATTTTAGCAATTTTAGCAATTTTAGCTATTTTGACAATGTTAGCAATTTTAACAATTTTTGGCAATTTTAGCCATTTTAGCAATTTTACCCATTTTAGCAATTTTACCCATTTTAGCCATTTTTGTCAATTTTATCAATTTGTAAATTTTATCAATTTTAAATTAGTTATCTAAATTTTAGCAATTTTAGCAATTTCAGCAATTTTAGAAATTATCTAAATTTTAGCAATTTTAGCTATTTTAGCAATTTTAGCTATTTTGACAATGTTAGCAATTTTAACAATTTTTGGCAATTTTAGCCAAACAATTTGACCCATTTTAGCAATTTTACCCATTTTAGCCATTTTTGTCAATTTTATCAATTTGTAAATTTTATTAATTTTAGTAATTTCAGCAATTTTAGTAATTTTAGCAATTTTAGCAACTTGAGCAATTTTAACAATTTTAATAATTTTGAGCAATTTTATGAATTTTTGGCAATTTAAGAAATTTAAGCAATTTAAGCAATTCTAGCAATTTAAACAATTTAAGCAATTTTGAAAATTTTAGAAATTTTAGAAATTTTAGAAATCTTAGCAATTTTAGCAATTTTTAGAAATTTAAGCAGTTTTATCAATTTTATTAATTTTATCAATTTTATCAATTTTAACAATTTTATCAATTTGATCAATTTTATCAATTTTATCAATTTTATCAATTTTATCAATTTTATCAATTTTATCAATTTTAACAATTTTAACAATTTTATCAATTTTATCAATTTTAACAATTTTATCAATTTTATCAATTTTATCAATTTTATCAATTTTATCAATTTTATCAATTTTATCAATTTTAACAATTTTAACAATTTTATCAATTTTATAAAATTTATCAATTTTATCAATTTTAACAATTTTAACAATTTTAACAATTTTAGCAATTTCTGAAATTTTAGCAATTTTAGAAATTTTAGCAAATTTTGGCAATTTTAGAAATTTTAGCAATTTTAGCAATATTAGCCATTTTAGCAATTTTAGTAATTTTAGAACTTTAGAACTATATAATGAAATAAAATGATGAATATTTTATTTAAGTGATAGTTAGAATTATTGATTGCAATCATCAAAAAAAATGATTTTTAGATAAATTCCTTTCCAATGCTTTATTCTGTACTGTAATATTTAGTTGTTACATAAAGTAGAATCAAATTTATTTTCAAATGTTTTATAATTTCTGATAAAATTGTTAAATTGTAAATTTTAAAACAGGATGGTTTTTTAACCAAAGATTTACCCAAAAATTTCCAGGCTGCAAAAATTAAATTTTGAAAATAAATTTCAAAAATACAAAATGAAATAATTTTTGTGGTCTCATCAGATAAAGCTAAACCAAAAAAAAAACCCTTCTCCATCAGCAGATTAGTTTCTCTTATCATGACTCAACAACAATTAGCACCAAGGTGCCGATGAGAAATGATGAATCATTGCTGTTCAACCCGACTGTAGTCAGTTTCAGTAAAACCGTTTCAGTATAGTGGTGAATGATGAGAAGTAGGAAAAAATCACGTCGCGTCATCAATAATCATCAGTTAGAGCAGCTGGAAGCATTTGTTTCATCAATTCGAATTTAAAATCAAATCACATTTCGGAGCGTAAGTACACTCAAGTACATATAGGCATCGGCAATCAAAGCAAGCCGCCGCCGGCACTTGTATACAGGAGAATAAGTGTCACTGTTATCAGTAAAATGATAAGAAAAAGAAGAAAAAAAACTTGATTTATAGGTGGCGCTTACAGAATCTTGGCGAGTTGAGTGGACACTTTGACACGCTTTCGTATTATTGAGTAAACACTTCAAACTTGTTTGCTTTTGATAACTATTAAGAATCTTACAAATGTCAATTAATAAATCAACAAGCTTGCTTGCAACCTAACTTAACGTGAAGACTTCCATCATTGCCATGGTTTTTCGTTCAGAGATATAAATTTTGCGTTTCCGTCAATGTTTTGACAAAATTCCTTCTACAAGTTGTTTAGAATAGTCCCCTACACATGCTGATATATTCCTTGCGAAGTTATGGAAATCGTCATATGTCTCACATATGTGAAAAGCTTTTGTCTAGTTTCGCTTTGTTGAAGCTTTTTTTTTTATTTTTCGTTAAAATTGTAATTAAACAATCGTTTGAAAATTATTGAATCTCTGTTACCAAGATTCAGTGTAATTGATTTCCCCCACCAGTTTATTTTTTTCAATCTTTACCCAAAATTGATCCAAATAGGCGGGTAAACATAAACGGCTCTTCACTATAACAACAGCAACACTAACAATCAAGGCACTAAAACAGCTCAGTTACACCGAACAAGGAGAAGTGGAAACGGAAACAACCGTAAAATTGGTATCCTTTTTTTCTGCCCTCTCCGCAAATAACAGTCGCCACAAATAGACGCCTACTTAGGGACAGATCACTGAGAAAAAAATGGTGCTCAATTTGATGATTTTTGTGCCATGAAAACAATAGAATATTTCCTCTTTTTTTTTCAAAGTTTGTTTATACATAAAATATCTTTTGAATTTGTTACGTAAAGCATGCAGAAATATTTTCAAAAACTTTCAATTTTCCCCGCTAATGTTTGAAAGAATAAAAGAATATCCAAATCACCAAAATATAAGGCCAATTCAAATTGTATTTTATGTTTTTGTACCTTCTCCCCTCCTCCAAAATTCCCCCAAAAATTAGAGGGCAAAATTGTCTTTGCTAATACACAAATTCTCTAAAATAGTTGTGCAATCGATTGTTAATTAGGAAGAATAACTTGTCGAAAATATCTCGACATTTTTTTGATTAGGTCCTATAAACATATGAAAGACAATAGTTTATAGGACCTTTTCAAAAAAAACTCTGGATATAAAAATTGAAATAGCAAGCCATAGTCTCCATATTTGAATGCAAAAAGTGTTTCAAAATGCATTTTACACTAGTTCAGCTGTT
Organism: Culex pipiens pallens; assembly: GCF_016801865.2. Classification (NCBI taxonomy): domain Eukaryota; kingdom Metazoa; phylum Arthropoda; class Insecta; order Diptera; family Culicidae; genus Culex; species Culex pipiens. The sequence continues at coordinate 20,974,392 of NC_068937.1, forward strand.
TTGCAATCGATACTTAACATCGAAAATTTTCAAAAATCTTTTAAAAAAATAACTCAAACTTGCTAATAATGATTCTAAATGCAAGGGAATGCATTTTAATTTGATTTCAGCTGATTGCAGCAAAAATATTTTTTTGCCCTCTGATTTTTCGGCTTACTTTGAAGGAAGGGTGACAAAAACATTAAATACAATTTGTATCAGCCTAATGTTTACTTTAAAAAAAATAGTAAAAACATTGTTAAAATTTGAAATTGAAAGAATATAATCTTTTTTTTTCAATTTAAACCGCTTTTATCGCGGTTATGAGCTTATGAGATTATACATCAAATCATCGTGACTTCAGTTTATCTTTAACTATTAAACCAGTTTGCTGTAAATTTGCGTTAAAATTTTGAAATTTAGCATAACATAGTTGCAAAATAACGCCAATTTAAGCCATGTGCCGGAATAGAGGAGAAAAGCAACTCGCGACAAAATTTTGAGGCTAGGAATTTTGACAGGTATGATTTTCATAAAGTATCCGCCTCCTTTTCTCTCCCACAGAAAACTGGGGACAATGTAGCTGTCAAACTAGGCCAAAATGTTAAAGTCACTCACAAAATGAACTTTGAGTGATTTGAGTTCATTTCTGACGTCACGATTTTCTCCTTTATTTCCACATAACCCGTGATGGAAACCGATTATGGAGTAATTCATGCGTTCCAGATTGTCAAAATTCCAAAACGTAATTGCCAATCTGCAGTTCGTTCCACTCAAGCAAACGAGACAACGTGCTCTTCCTCTTTCTCTCGTTTTTCGTCTCTCTCACTCTTTTGATTGCTGCGTGGTGACAGAAGTTATATGAATGCGATCATAGGAGAGATGATCGGAATCTCGGTAGAATAATTCAAAGTGCTGATAGGCCGATAATAGAAATAGGCTGAGAAAGGGGATAGTTCTCCTAGTGACCATGAGTGACCATTACTAATTTTTTTTTGAAAAGTTCAGAAAATTTGCTATAAAATTGTCTAAGAGACATTGAAGATTGGACCTCTGGTTAATGAGATACAGCGGCTTTACAGAAAAAGAACCATGAAAATTTAAGTTTCCTAAGTCTCACCCAAACAAACCACCATTTTCTAATGTTGATATCTGTTGATATCTCAGCAACTAATAGTCTGATTTTCAATGTTAAACATTAAACATTCGTGAAATTTTCCGATCTCTTCGAAAAAAATATTTTGAAAAAAATTAAATCAAGACTAGCATTTTAAATGGGCGTAATAGTCAATGTTTGGCCATTTTGAAATGCTAGTGTTTTAAAAATTTCAAAATATTTTTAGAAATGGTCAGCAACTAATGGTCGGACAATGTTAAAATATGAAGCATTCGTGAAATTTTCCTAACTTTCCGAAAACAATAATTGCAATTTTTTTTAATCAAGACTGACATTTTAAAATGGCCAAACATTGACTATTACGCCCATTTAAAATGCTAGTCTTGATTCAAAATATTTCAAAATATTTTTTTTCGAAAAGATCGGATTCACGAATTAAAATTAAAAAAAGGTCGATTTTGTAGATAATTGCTCTACTCAATTTTGCCCAAATGTTCAAAAATATTTTTTGCCATTTTTTCTAGTCACCCTGGTGTGAGCACAATTTTTTTTAGTCGCCCTAATAAAGCGATTTTTAACGCCTTTTTTTTTTTTTTTTTTTATAAAATTATTTTTATTAGGTCCTTTTCGGTACTGGGACCTGGTTAGGACCGAGTCGGCTTTTGTAATTACAAAAAACTTAATAATTACAGAGGATCTTGTGTGTAAATGTTAGTGGGAGGGGAGCCGATTACCCGCGGCCTACTCGGGGTTAGTAGGGAAGGGATTGATGTTAAAGACAAGGCGTGGGAAGGGAAGGGGGATTGTGTAGGGGTCTTGGTTGGCTCTTCTGGCCTTTGCGTTTTGTCCTCAGCCGCAACTCGGTGTCCAGCTGCTGGGGCGATCTTGCTTTGCTTCCGGTGCAAACCAGAAACGACGGCTTTGTGTGAAGGCGAGTTATACTAAATAGAGGAAAACTAACTGAAGAGAAACTAACTGGAAGAAAACTAAATAGATATTTTGGAATCTGAGAGGAACTGATAGATAGGATAGAGAACATCAGGGTCTAGCTGAGATAGCGCGTCTCGCATCGGGATTTCTGGTGGATTTTTAACGACTTGTAACAACAAAAAAAAAGAGTTTCAAGGTGGATATGTTATTGACATGACCACTATGACTAAGAAAATTGTTAGTTGATAAAAATACAAACAATCTGTAAAAATAGAATTGCGACCGGTTTTTAAGCTGTTTTCTCCCAAAATGAACCAGCAATTTTTTTCAGTGTTTCAACAAAACGCCACCCACAAAGATAAACCTACACTTAAAGCTAGCCAAAAGAGTATCACCGTGGAGCTGTACCTTCATCGATAGTGGGATACGGGAAACACCCCAACCCAAAGTGTAGAAGAGACAGAGAGAAAAGAGGACAATTTGGGGGAGGCGGGCTACCCAGGTTGAAGGTTAATCGTCGGTGGCACTACTTCCTACTTCCCCACACATATTCTAACCTTACCTTCTACGTGAAATTGAATAGTTTTTTTCTAGGTTAGGATTTTCGAGGTGTTTTGACCTCGATATTTTTTGTGTGTTGTTGTTCGAGGAAGTTGAGGGTTAATCGTCCCTTAACCGGGGTAAGTGTGCGTAAGGTTAGTAACGTGCGTCTTTTTGGAGAGTGTTGATATTTGTTGGTTCTGATTTACCCTCGATTTCCACAGCGAATATGTAACTATCTGTCTGGGCTCATGCTTACGATGATGGTCATGATTAGTGTTTGTGGAGGTGGTGCTATTGGTCAAAAGTGATTCGTCTTCCTCTTCATTCCCGTATTCTACCTCTGGCCGGTACTGGGTGGTCAGCCCGGGTCGCTTCAGGATCCCACCGCCACCATTCGTGGGCCGTCCCTCGTACGGCAGATTCGCCAATCCCCCGTTCGCCCTCGAATCGTTCAGCATCGATTCCGTGATGGCACGCGTCCGCCCCAACGTCCCATCCGTGGGAAGTTCCTCCGCCGAGTGGTACACCGTCTGGCGGGACAGATACAGCGACTTGCGGCCGCCGTTGGCCCCGTCCGACCCGATCGAGACCGCGTCCAGGTAGATGCTGTCCCGTTCGTCCATGTCGCCGCCCAGGTCAAAGTACTCGCAGCTGCCGGTCGAGGTCAGGAGGGGACGGGCCGTGGACAGCCGAGCGGGTCGATTCGGATCGGGGTCCGGTTCCGCCGGGGTGGGAACCACGTCCTGGAAGTCGCTCAGATCGAACACGCGCGATTCCGGCGTGGCATCGTCGTCGCGTTGGCTCACTGGAAAGAAATAAATCGAAATTGAGTGTCATGTCGGGAGTTGGTTTTTGTTTTTGGTGATAACGGAATAACGATAAAAAAAAGAGAAGCGCGATTCACGTTCCAAATTTAGTCTCTCGCGTGGGATCTATTTATATTTAAAGGCTTTGTTGGGCGTTCCGCCGAAAAGGGACACTTTTTGTTGGGTGGAATTGATTGTTGGGGTGGTTGATAAAACGTTTTCTTTTCAGATATCAGAAATTTTTATTTTCTCCAATCGACAATATTTTAGTTCATTTTCAACCAAAAAAAAACCACTTAATAAAAAAAACTAAATAACAAATTTGTGATGTTGTTATCATGTTCAATTTTTAAAAGCGAGTCCACGAACAGGGCATACCCCTTTGTATGGGACGTCGTTTGGACCTCACCAATCTGCCTGAAATTTTCAGGGGTTGTTTGTACATATAAAACTAGCATCTGGCCAAAATATGAGCACTCTAGGTCAACGGGAAGTGGGGCAAATCGGGACACAAAGTTTGAAGGTTCAAAAACGTAAAAAATCTTAAAATGGCTGTAACTTAGGCAAAATTCAATTAATTTCTAAAATTCAAAATGCATCTGAAAGGGCTTAAAAAATGCAACAAAATGCAGGGAGAAGCATCCCAATTGGTTGAATCTGAAGGGAGTTATTGGCATTTTAGTGAAAAAATAGCATAATTTTTAAACTCAAATAAAAAAGTGTTCCATCCAGATATCAACTCGGTTCGACCTGCAGCTTGTAGGGGACATCTGGGACTACCATCTGAGACTAAGAACGCTTTGGGTAAGGCAGTTTAACATATTAAATAGACACTTTTACTTTTAGTGAATTTTTTGGTTATACATTTTTGCTCGGGGGACCCCTTAGATCAAATTTTCCGGTGATAATTTTATCATATTCGTGTTCCTGAGACAATTTCACAATAGAAACATGCATAAAAATGTTTATTTTCATCTATTTTAACCCTCTAAAAAATTCTACTCAAAAATGACATTTGAGAAGGGCGTAAGTTATTTAAATATTTTGTTGTATTATGAAATTAAAAAAATACTGTAACTCAATGCCATTGCATGGTATCAAAAAGTGGTCAAAGAAATTAGAGGGCTTTCTGAAAAAAAAAAAAAAAAAAAAAAAAAAAAAAAAAAAAAAAAAAAAAAAAAAAAAAAAAACAAAAAAAAAAACTGGAATGAAAACACACGCCACTTCTATGAGATTTTTCAATTTTTAAGTTTAAAAGCTAAATTTTAAGGTGATGTCACGATTTTTTTTTCGTTCTAAATCTTGTAGGAAATAGCCTAAGATGTGTAACATCTCGCTCACGAAAATTGCAAGATGGTATGTCTCTCCTAAAAAAAAAAATACAAAAATCATTCACTGTTTTTTAGAAAGGTGGTCTAAACGTCAAAATTTTCAAAAACCGAACCCCATGCAATTTAATAATAGCGTCAGGACAGCAGATTAAAACAGCGACTAGATCGTTATCAAGTGTCACAAGATTTTTTTACAGATCCCAGTAAACTGATTTCCAATTAGAACAATTCTCTACCAAAACCGGATTTTTTTTTATTTTGGCTCAAACTTTGTGGGGGCCTTAACTATGACCAAAGAAGTCTCACCTAAACAACCCACCATTTTCAAATGTCGATATCTCAGCAACTAATGGTCCGATTAAAGTTAAAACATAAATCATCATTTCATATTTTCAATTATTTTTTAATCAAGACTAATATTTTAAAAGAGCCTTACATTCAATATTATTACAATTATTCAAGTTTTAGCCAAATAAAAAAAAACAAAAAAATGGTCGAAATCGGCCGATTTTGTAGAGGATTGCTCTATATTGAGCCAATTGTACTCAAAAATGACATTTGAGAAGGGCGTAAGTTATTTAAATATTTTTTTGTATTATGAATTTAAAAAAATACTGTAACTCAATGCCATTGCATGGTATCAAAAAGTGGTCAAAGAAATAGGAGGGCTTTCTGAAAAAAAAAACACTGGAATGAAAACACACGCCACTTCTATGAGATTTTTCAATTTTTAAGTTTAAAAGCTAAATTTTAAGGTGATGTCACGATTTTTTTTCGTTCTAAATCTTGTAGGAAATAGCCTAAGATGTGTAACATCTCGCTCACGAAAATTGCAAGATGGTATGTCTCTCCTAAAAAAAAAATACAAAAATCATTCACTGTTTTTTAGAAAGGTGGTCTAAACGTTAAAATTTTCAAAAACCGAACCCCATGCAATTTTACATAACAGTACCCATATTGACAGAACTTGATCCCTGTGAAGATACAGCGGATTTAAAAATAAAAATGTTGATAAAATAAGTTTTTTTTGTGGTTTTAGGCAATTTTTATATGACAGCCTTGATTTTTTAAGCCTCAAAAATATTTTTACCTGAAAGTTCGTCCAATTTCCCCCTAAGAATAGTAAATAAGCTTACGTAAATATTAAAACGAGTCAAATTAAACTAAACTAAACTAAACTACTCTAAAGTAATTTAGAATTTGTACATCCATGATGGCGGCCAAAATGGCGGTGATGAAATATTGAAAAATGCATTTTATAAATTAATAGGTAATCAACCATTCAAATTTGACAAAAATGGGGTCGCAGAACTCGAATTTATGTTAAGGGGTTACATACATGTATATCGGCAAATAAGTCAGAGGTTAGTATGAGCACATACTTCAACTTTTTTATTATCATTTTTTCAGGGCACTTAAATATACATTTTCACCTACTAACAAAACAAATTTGAAGACATTTGGTTGTATCTTTGCCGAGATATAGCAATTTCAAGTTAGCAGTTTCAAAAAACGGGTGCCACGATAACTCAACACTGTCTTGACCAAATCGGCTCAAAATTTTGGTGAAGACTCGTTAAACCGATTCCGTGTGCATGACGAAGTCAGATTTTCAAAAAATTTATTTAAAAAAAAAGATAAAAATATTTGTGTGTTTTTCATGATAAAAAAAACCGTTAGTTTTTGATTTTTGTATTTTTTAAAAAAGCAAATTTTAATAATTGGGCTTCGCCATGCACACGGGATACATCTTGAAAGTCTTCTCCTCAAGTTTCAGCCAATTTGGTCCATTCCATCTCGAGATATCGTGGCACCCGTAAATCAACTCGGGGTTTAGAGGAAAACGCCAACAAAGTTTGACAGCCCGCTTTGCGCATGGCAAAATTTTGAGCTTAAATCGTCTCTTACTTAGTTTAATCATGAAATATCTTCATGAAACTTTCAGGAGTGATTAATAATCATGTTTTGAGTGGATTTAACACATATTCTGTAATATAAAATTTTGTGATTTTCTACATGTATGTAACCCCTTAAAAGTAAGAAAATAAATAAAAAACGCAAAAAAAATTGTTCGTGATTCGATTATCCGAAGTCCCATACCTGCCAATGCAAATTTTTAATAAAAATAAAATAAAACATAATTTTTATCAACAACAAAAAAAAAGCACTTTCAAAAAGTTTTCAAAAGATCAGAAACCAACAAAAAAGTTTCACAAGCTTGACTTCTCAAATGAAAAAAATGGAAATGGTTGAAAAACTAAATTTCAAACGCAAAGCAAAATTCCAGATAGTTTACAATCAATCTTTTTATTTTTTGCCAGAAAAATATTTCTTCATCCCCTGATTTTGGAGGAAATTTGGAATTTTTATAATAATAATTTTTAACAGTACAGTGCAAACCAAAGTTTTGTGCATCCAAATATTTGTTTACAAACATTTTAGTATTTTTAATGCTACGGGAAATATCGAAGTAGGTATTATTTTTATTTATCCTTTAAACTTTTGTCTACTTTTGACTATTTTTACAAATAGATTGTTTCAGAACTGGTCTGCTAGTTTTGGAAGAAGAAAAAACGACTTTCAGGTTGAGCTGTACTGTTAAGAATAAAACGCTACCAAAATTAAAGTTTGTTCTTGATATTTTGTAAATAACTCTTCGGCGTTAAGGGGAACCGGAACTAGTTGGCGCATCGGGGGCAAAGTGATGAAATTCCTCTTAAGTGGACGGAGTTGTATATTTATAAACGCCTTTTACAAATAAAAAAACATCAATTCAAATTTTCGGTAAATTTAAACTTATTTTACAATTGATCTAATAATATTGAAAAATGTAAAACGAAAAAAAGGACATTGAAAATTCAACAAAATTCATTTTTTTTTAATAAACCCAAACATGCTAAAATGATTCTAAACACTGGGGAATGTATTTTAAATTGATTTCAGTTGATTGCACTTTAATTTCCACTGAAAATTGGGACAATATTGTAATGTGTAATATTTTATTTTACTTTTTATTAGTTAAAAATATTCAAAATACGTATCTTAATTTTATTTAATTTTGGTGTTTTATGCAACTAAAAAGGCATTTTTGCCATAGAGTTTAGGATAGTGCAAAATCTGGTACCGAAGATATAAATTTTTGAATATATGTGATTTTTGAGAAAATCGAAAACGGTGTCAAATAAAATTTCAAAATAATTTTTGGAAGCAAAATTAAATGGGCAATCAAAAAAGTCGTAAAACATTTTTTATTCAGGTAAACCACTTCCAAGTTATAGGCTTTTTCAGGCGAAAATTTTCGAAATGTGTCCAGCTTTATTGCAATTTAAATTTTTTTTTGAAAGCAAAACCTTAACTGAGAATTTCCTTTTTTAACATTGTTAATCGGACTGCTGAATATTAAGATACAAGTTTTTAAATTTTGTGAAAAATATATTTTTCTCAGTGTCATCTAATAAGCTCTCATTTTTAAATTGAAAATATCTCAGAAACTATTGGTTCGGTTTTAAATTTTCAAAAATAAAACTTTTGTGAAATTTTCTGTTGTTAACCCTCTACAACCCAACCCTAAAATTGGGCAGTAGAGAGTTAACTATGAAAATAATTTCAAATTTTTAGAACTAAGAGTTACTTCATCAAATGACTTAAAAACAAAATTTTGGACATTTCCTAAAGTTGGGCAAGCTTTTCGTTTCTTTCTCCAAATATTGGCGTGGCCACTATTCTTGAAAATTGAAACTGCTATTTTTCTCAAAAAAAAAAAAAAAAAGTTACATAACCGTGGCTATAACCTGAAAACGGTGCACATTATCAAAATTTCATTAAAGCACTTTTTGATTGCAACATTAAACATTAACGGTGCACATCAACCAGTGCTTTTGCACCCAGATATATCGATATAATTTTTTATTCATCCCCTAAATTACAGTCTTCATAGTTATTTACAACACAATTTGATTAAAATTACATTCCCGTTATTGCAGGATTGGGTCCGTAAGTTTGACCATTTTGGAATAAGAAGACAACAACTTCCTTCTTTGCTGTGCACCCTTAAAGAATTAAATCGTTTACTTAACATACATTCACATTTACTTAAGTTGTAATTCAAAAAACATAGCTTAACATTTTTTTCGCTTCTACTGGAATTTCCTGAAAAGATGGCATGTTAAAAAAAATATAATTATAATCATAAAAAAATATTAGTATATTTTTTTCAAGGTGTAGTCCTTCTCCATACCTACAACTTTGCCGAAGATAAAAAAAAATAAACTTAAAAAATCCTTTTCTTCTGCAATTCCGTTGATATACTTTTTTACTATTCCTGTCATTTCGAATGATGACCTACATTTGTTCACTATAAATAAGAGTACTGAGCAATTCTCTACAAAACCGGCCGATTTCGACCATTTTTATTTTTTGTATTTTTTGATTTGGCTCAAACTTTGTGGGGGCCTTCCCTATGACCAAAGAAGCCATTTTGCATCATTAGTTTGTCCATATAAATTTCCATACAAATTTGGCAGCTGTTCATACAAAAATGGTACGTAAATATTCGAAAATCTGTAACTTTTGAAGGAATTTTTTGATCAATTTGGTGTCTTCGGCAAAGTTGTAGGTATTGTTAAGGACTATTTAGAAAAAATTAGGTACACGGAAAAAAAAATTTCCCGATTTTTTTATTAACTTTTTTTTCACAAAAACTCAAATTCCCAAAATACGTATTTTTTGATTTTCGAGATTTTTTGATATGTTTTAGGGGACAAAAATCCGCAACTTTTGAGCTATAGAGAAACATGGTCAAAAAATCTGCCGCCGAGTTATGATTTTTTGAAAAACTGGTGATTTTTGGGAAAAATCGAAATTTTATACATAAAATTTTTTTGACCTCATTTTTTTATGCAAAATTGAATTTGCAATCAAAAATTACTTTACAGATTTTTCGATAAAGGGCTCCGTTTTCAAGATATAGCCACCGAAAGTTTGATTTCAGCGAAATATTTGCAGTTTTTCGATTTTTAAAAATAGTGACCATGAGTGACCATTTCTAAAAATATTTTTTTTGAAAAGTTCAGAAAATTTACTATAAAATTGTCTAAGAGACATTGAAGATTGGACCTCTGGTTGTTGAGATACAGCGGCTTAAAGAAAAAGAAACACGAAAATTGAAGTTTTCTAAGTCTCACCCAAACAACCCACCATTTTCTAATGACGATATCTCAGCAATTAATGGTCCGATTTTCAATGTTAAAACATGAAACATTCGTGAAATTTTCCGATCTTTTCGAAAAAAATATTTTGAAAAAAATTAAATCAAGACTAACATTTTAAAAGGGCCAAACATTGAATATTATCCCCATTAAAAATGCTAGTATTGATTTAATTTTTTTCAAAATATTTTTTTCGAAAAGATCGGAAAATTTCACGAATGTTTCATGTATTAACATTGGAAATCGGACCATTAATTGCTGAGATATCGTCATTAGAAAATTGTGGGCTGTTTGGGTGAGGCTTAGAAAACTTCAATTTTCGTGTTTCTCTTTCTTTAAGCCGCTGTATCTCAGCAACCAGAGGTCCAATCTTCAATGTCTCTTAGACAATTTTATAGCAAATTTTCTGAACTTTTCAAAAAAAATATTTTTAGAAATGGTCACTCATGGTCACTATTTTTAAAAATTGAAAAACTGCAAATATTTCGCTGAAATCAAACTTTCGGTGGCTATATCTTGAAAACGGGGCCCTTTATCGAAAAATCTGTAAAGTAATTTTCGATTGCAAATTCAATTTTGCATTAAAAAATAATGTCAAAAAAATTTTATGTATGAAATTTCGATTTTTTCCAAAAATCACCAGTTTTTCAAAAAATCATAACTCGGCGGCAGATTTTTTGACCATGTTTCTCTATAGCTCAAAAGTTGCGGATTTTTGTCCCCTAAAACATATCAAAAAATCTCGAAAATCAAAAAATACGTATTTTGGGAATTTGAGTTTTTGTGAAAAAAAAGTTAATAAAAAAATCGGGAAATTTTTTTTTCCGTGTACCTATTTTTTTTCTAAATAGTCCTTAACAATACCTACAACTTTGCCGAAGACACCAAATTGATCAAAAAATTCCTTCAAAAGTTACAGATTTTCGAATATATACGTACCATTTTTGTATGAACAGCTGCCAAATTTGTATGGAAATTTATATGGACAAACTAATGATGCAAAATGGCTTCTTTGGTCATAGGGAAGGCCCCCACAAAGTTTGAGCCAAATCAAAAAATACAAATAAAATCCATTTCCGGTTTTGGTAGAGAATTGCTCTACTGAAAACTACTTTTCTGCATTAATTTCAGAACCAAAAAAAAAATATTTTGAAATTTGTAAAGTTATCTTGACAGCAGAAAACATTTCACTGGAAAAAAAATCAAATCCAAAAGATGTGTTCCAGAGTAGTAGCTTATGCTTCAATTGGTAAAACATGATTTTTTCAGCACCTGTTGTATTTCTCCTGCTCGGTGAACCTCGTTGGATTAATGTACGACCCGTTCTGAAACAAACTTCATTTTGCAACTTGATGCATAAACTATTGTGAAACACGTTTACGTGAAGTTATGTGGCTCTGTCGAGTCGGAAAAATACGACAAGTGCCGAAAAAATCGAGCTTTACAACGACGAGTTCCATACAACTTTTTTTGCAAAAAACACTAAAAACACTTTTGAACAGTTCAGTAAATTAAAAAAGATTAAAAAGGATTACTAAATACTAGAAGTGCTGAAAAGTTGAACTTTGTAGCACTCAAATGATTGCCGTAATACACTTTTCCGCACTGTTATTTTTTGTGTTGATAAGTAGGCCAAACCTACCGATTTTTTTCATAAGCTGTTATTTGTCGCTGACAAAATACCAGCTGGCAACTGATCGGTTTTCCGGTAAACGAATATCGTAATCGTAAGGTTAAGCCGGGTTCGTACCGAAAATAAAAACCACCCAAAATAATCGAACACCATAAAATTCTTATCTTATCACAACATCGAGTAATGTGATAAACACTTTTTTTTCGGAAAGGCTTCCAAGCTGTTGGCAGCTGTCGATTTCAATTTCTAGATTTTTTTGGGTGATTTTTTTCGAATATTCCACTAATTTTTAAGAATTTTACTGTGAAACTTTTTATTAAGCATTAAATTCATAACCACCCCATGTGCACAATTTTTTCATCATTATTCTCTCTTGCCATCTCATTCCCTCCCTCCCCCACCATAAAAGCTCAATCTGTCTCTATTGTTATTGTGCGGCGTTGCGAACATTGAAAAAAAAAAAAATCAGTGGCACGTCGCCGCCATCCAAGTCGGCGCATCGCCACCCACACGTACTTGCTACTGTCATTTTTGTAACTCTTTTTTTTCTAATGTTTCATCTTTTCTTCTCCAACTTCAACTCCTTTACCTTGCCGATACACGCTCCGCATGGCTTGCTTTGGTTTATTCAGCTGTTTTTTTTTTGTTTTACACTTTTCAATCTTTCACTCTCTTCCTTTTAACTTGTTTCACTTTGCTTCTCTTACTTTTTCGTTACTTTTCTAATTGTTGCTTCCTCACTCTACTTAATCGTGGCTATCATATTTCACCCATCATCATCCTTGCACTATCACAAAACTAAACTTTTTTCCGTCTCTTTTTTCTGCGTCTGCTCATCGCCGCACATTAAACAATTTACACACTTTCAACTAGCTGCTTAAACTGCCCCCCCACTAGTCACAGCTACTAAGCGCGAACTATTTCGCAAATATTTGCACATCCACGGGGTTGGTTGGCACAAATTTGCACACAAACTTCCCTGACCTCTGTCACTTTGATATTCCTGCTTAAGGGGAAGCTCACTTTGCTACACTGCGGCAACTAGTCCCGGTTCCCCTTAAACGCACTGACAGATCGCAGCTTTGCAGCTGGAGTTAATGCCGCGCGCACACACACAGCTTCCCTCGCGCAGCAGAGTAGGCGGTTAATCGATAAAGCTTCTGTCACTTTGGGCTGTCAAAATTTGGTGCAAAATTCCTGCTTCTTCTTCTTGTTTACAAATTGATAAACATCAAACATTAACGAAAAATTTGCGGCGAAAGGAGAGACAAAAATCAACAAATGAAAAAGGCACACAAACACACGCACACACAGAGATAGCAAAATTCGTACTAGCGTTACGCCCGAAGGTATGTGACGACGGAACCGAACCGAACGCGTTCGCCGCCCGGGCCCGATTGAGCAGAGTTTTAGTTCCAGGGTTGGTGTGTTTTTTTATTTTCCTTCTTGTTGTTGTTGTTATTCATTTTTTCACTTCGATTCATTCAGTTTTATGCGGGGAGAGGGAGGCGCGCGCAGCGCAATCTAGTAGACTGTGGAGTGTTGCGGGAAAGAGTGTGGGGGGAGGGGCGTAAATTACGTAAAAGAGTTTTTTTAAATTGAAGAATTTTTTTTTTGCAAAAAAATGCTTGTATACATTTTATCTTTTACTATAAACAAATATTTGTTATGCCTACAGTGAAGCATTTTAAACTATTTTTGTTTTACTTTAAGGTTAAACTCGAAAGAATATTGAAAAAGTATAACATACGACGAGATGAAAATGTTGATGTTCATGTAATTTTACCTAAATTAATATGTGAAAATTAATTTTCATGTCACAAGTTTCTAACACATTTTTTTCACTCAAAATCTTTCAAGACAGATTTTATATTAAAAAAAATGAAATTGTGAAATTTTACATCAGAAAGTTGTAAACTTTTCTCTTTTTCTATGTGATTTGAATTGTTACACATTTATTGTGGTAAAATTACATACAAACAGAAGAAAATTTACACCCCCAAATTTTCAACTCGCCGCATGATTATCTGTGTATTTTTCCGTGTCAATCTTCAGGAGAAAAAATCAGGGAAATTAATCGAAAATTCAGATGATAAAGTCGCATGCAAAACCATGCAGAGTTGCATGCATGAAAAGTTGCAAGTTAATTAATTTTTCTAGACGCAGTAGCAAAAAGCTGCCGAACGGGATTTTTTGCGTATATTTTTTCATATTTTATGTAAACTTATATAGAATAAATTTGTAAAATAATAAAATATCGCATAGAAAAAAATGAAAATTTCACCAATCTCTGATGCAAATGACACATTTTTTTTAAACACATAATCAGCCTTTAAACTTATTCAATTTCGATGAAAATTTGATTTTTCACGCATTAATTTATATAAAAATTACATTAAAAAGATAACACAATAAAGCAATTCTCACAAGAATTAGCATTTTTTTTTTTGAAAATTCAATTTCTGATTTTTTTTAATTTGGATGATTTTTTTTTGTGTACTTTTTATATTGTCAAAAAAATACTTTTACATCGTCCAAACAAGTTTTCATTCAATTTTCGCCACTGCCCATACAAAAAGGGTTTTTAAATATTTTTCGAATAGGTTTTGCTGTATATAGGTTTTGCTGTTACTATCATAAAACAATAATCCTTTCTTAACTGGACTTTTCACACATAAAAAATCTGCAAAATTTTGAATTTTTTGATGGTTTAAATTTGGCAGTGTCGCCATGGAACAGCCTCTGAAAGTAAACAGAAGAAATAGCGTTCCATGTTCAATGTAAACCAAGAAAAATGGATTTGATAGGGTCGAAAAAAAAATTCGACCTTCAGTATTATTTTGACAATTTTTTTTTTCTAATGCAAAAATAAAGAATATAAATTCACTGAAGTACTTTCAAGTTTAAAGAAAAATCTACCCTGAATAACATCAAAATATATTCAAATATTGAATGCGCTTAAACAAAAGTATATTGAAAAATTGTAAAAATCACGTATATTACATTAAACGTGGTTCAAAATAGTAGTTTATGCAACAAGTTGCAAAAAGAGGATTTTTTCAGCACGAGTCGTACATTTATCCAACGAGGTTCACCGAGTTGGATAAATACGACGAGTGCTGAAAAAATCAAGTTTTGCAACGAGTTCCATACAACATTTTTTGCAATTCCAAAAAACACCCATTGAGTGAAATTTTAAGTCAAATTTTCTTGTATTTTGTCAATAAATCGTTTGAATAAAAAAAATGTTAAAAAGTGTTGCTTTTCGAAATAAGTGCTGAAAAGTTGAACTTTTCAGCACTCATTTCAGTGCTGAAAAGTAGAACTTTTCAGCATTTATTTTGAAAAGTGTTGTTATTCGATTCTGTTATTTTTGGTACAGAAAAGTAGGCTATTTCGTCGTTCAAGAATGACAAGAAAAGTAAGTAGTTTCACGACGGAATTGCAAAAAAATCATTTAATTTTCTAAATAAATATATATAAAAAACTGCTCCTGTTATAAGATTGGTAAAAATACATTATAACAATTCAACAATTCAAGAACTGCTAGTATTTTCAAAATAAAGCAAATTAACAATTGAATTGTTTCAACATTTGGCAAATATTTATTTAAAAAAATAAAATAAGAGAATTGATTTGTAAGAAACATTTGTAACAAAATTTAAAAATGATTTGTTCCGAATCGCTCTAAAAATCTGTTTGAAAGAATAGAAAAACTAATAAAATAAAAAGTTTTATTGTTGATCACAAACAAAATTTTAAAATATGCTCAGGTTCAGACGTTCCTTTAAATAAAAGTTTTAAAATTCAAATTAAAACTATTATTTAAAAAACAATATTACAAAAATATTTCTGTCAAAAATATAGAATTCGACCTTTTGTTTTTCAACCATTTTTTGCACATTCTTTAAACCTGTTTAAAAAAAAGAGTTTTTTAAATACAAATAAAAGTAAACAGTTTTTTATTTATTGAGTGTTTTTTTAGGATTTGGACTAGTTTTTTTTATTGTAAAAAAAACAATTAGGTGATTAAATAATGCGTTGATAGCTTTGAAATTTTTCGGCAGAATGGAGAGAAAAAATTAAATACGTACGGAATGGTTAAGAATCAAAAAGCCCGTGATAGAGAAGTGGAGAAAAAAAACTTCAAGAAGAAGTTTTCATAAAAATTTGAAAAGTTGGTTAAATTTAATTAAAAAAAAAAGATGAATTGAATTATTTTCGCATTCTCAAAGTGTCATGATTTTCTCAATGAAAATGAGTTTCAATCGAAAAATGTAGTGCAGTAAGAGAAGATAAAATGTGCTTGTAAATTTTTGATTTTATGTGTTTTTGAAACGGAGTTAGAAAAAAAAACTTTGAAAATATAGACATTTTCAGTAGAACAAATTTCATATAAAATTTTAAAACTTTCAATTCGTGATTCGAAATCAGTTAAAATGCAATAAAAATCGATTTGTTCATAAATAAAAACTAATTTAAAATAATTTTAGCCAAAACTATGACTATTAAAGTCACCCCGGAATTTGAAATATGGAATGTAAACTATTGAAAAAACTTGTTTCTAAAAATAGTACATTAACCTTGGGTTAACCAGTATATGTTTAAAAAATAATAATCCTGAGACAAGCCTTACTAGTTGGAAAATAATCCAAAAATAAATTGAAATTATATCAATGTTACCCCGGTTAACAGTATTTAAAAAAAAATATGGCCACAAGTGCTCAAAAGTTTCATTTATGGCTCTAATACAGGAAAAAACAATCTGTTGTTGGTTGATTTCATACGAAAAGGGAAAAGCATACAATATACTGTAATAAAACAGATGAACCACACACAAAAAAAAGAAATTTATTGATTTAATCACTTTTTTTTAAATAATAACACTCAATGAAAAATTGTCAACCCAAAAAAAATAAAAAAAATGTTATAAGCTGAAATCAAATTGAATGTACAAAAAATGTTTTTATTATCTACCTGAGTTACACGTTTTTGTGGTTTTGGGCCACAAAAACGTGCTACTTTTAATGTAAAATAATTAAATCAATGATAATTTTTGTACTTTCCCCCCTATTCTAGTGAGAGAAAAAAAGTTAAAAAATTGAAAATAAGTAAACTTATTTTAATGTTTTTTAAAAATACTACCTACTCATAGAAAAGTTAAGTTTGGGAAACAAAACAACAAAAAAAAACAAAAAAAAATCAAAAAAAAACAAAAAAAAAATCTACAATTCTAAAGTTTTTTTTTTTTGTAAAGGTTCTATAAACAACAGAAACACAATAGCTTATAGGACTTTAAAAAAAATCTAGAATTGTTCATAAAAAATATTCTCTTTCTTTGCTTAAGTTGTACGCTCCTTATGAAAAATTGTCATTAAATTTCACATTATCAAGAAATCCAAATTTAAAAAAATATATAATACTAAAAACAAAAAAAGTACGTAATTTGAGAACGACCCCTCCTCGCGTTGCCGACTGCCACCGGCTTTGCCGATTAAAAACTTGCTGCAGCTCGGCTTCGCAAGTACAGGTGTGCGGTGTGTTATCACCCAGTGAGAGTGAGAGAGGCACAGGGAGAGGGAGAGAGCGAGAGAGAATTAATAAAGTTCTGCCCCAGAGAACTTGCGCGGAGAGCGTGGATGTGTGCGATATTATCACAGTAGGCTGGTTGTTGGGGTAAGTTTTGAAAATGGTTTAAAAATAGTTTTTTTTGAAAATTATTGCAAAGCTTTAATTTAAATTTGAAAAGGGGTAAATTTACCAAAAAATAGAACCACCCTAATCAAAAACACCATCCAAATATGAGTCTCATTTTGAAACGGTGAATTACTCGGTTTGGAACCTGCCTCGAAGGGGGTGGGAAGCGAAACGTTTGACGTGTGACGCGGCCACTTCCGCCGCACACCACTTTGGGCAAAGGGCATGACAGCTCGGGGAGGAGGAGAGTGTTTGTGTGTGTGCGCATGTCAGTGGCATTTGTAAACACACACCGTTTGACAGCGGGGCAGGGGAACCGGTAGGTCGCGGATATTTTCTCGATTTTGCATCGATGATTGCTGCGATTACTTCGATTAATTGACGGGACGTGGTGGAAAGAGGGTTGTCACTTTGACAGTTGAGTTTATTTATTTTTTAGAGTTTAATTATTTTTTTTGAAATTGTAAACAGAAAATTCTAAAATACTTTTTTGAGCAATTTTTTTAACATTTTTTTTTAATTTTTAGTTAAGAAGACAACCCTAACGGCAACATTTTAATGCCATTTTTCAGCACCTTTCCAGAGAGACCAACAAAATCGTTCATGGTTCCGTGCGCCCTATTTCTGTGCTGTTCTGTTGCTAGAAATTGAAGCTCAGGTCTTTATCTGAGTTAGGTATGTGTAGTTCGGTGTAACGGCTGACAGCACCCCCAAATCGCAGTTAAGCCCCCCCTCGACTAACTGGCTGACTGATTGTTGTGTTGGTGGTGAAGTGGTTTGTGATCAAAAAAGGTCAATAACTTAGTTGATTTTAATCAACAAAACAAGTATTTCTCCAAGATTTTTCCTTTTGTTTATTTTTAAGACAAATTAAAATGTTTCGCCACACATTACGCAAGGCCTACTGTGATAATAAACACCGAGATTAACTATTTTCGATAAACCCTTCAAACGTCAAACGTAACTTTTTGTTCAAGTGGCGTCAAGAGTGATTAAATAAACTTCAAACTTGAATGCACTTTAGTCGCAATCCTCACACGCTAGAATGATTAAGGTGTGATAACGAATGTGAATAATTTAAACGCAAGCTTAAACGAAGAGGGAAGCCTCAATAACAGCAACAACAACAAAAAATACTTGATTATGGATCACCCTTGAAGGAGACTGCGTTAGGGTGGTCACTGGTCACTGATAATAATTTTCGATTTTTTTTTATCAGAAACTCTATTGAATTTTGTTTCATGAAATGCTTATCATTTTCTGCGTCTAGCAGTAATTAACCTTCGGAACTGCTTTAGACTAACCTCCGATCGCAAGCTTAGCAATTAGGTTGGTGACTGTCAGTCATTGTTGGAATTCGAGCGAGAAGAAGGAAAGCATTTCTCGCTCGCGAACGAGGGAGAGAACTTGTAGGTTCTTTTCTCTTCTCGCTCTCGCCGCAAGCGCTCGCGAGCGCCTCGTGCTAGCCGTTCGTCCCAAGCTAGCAATTTGTTTATCAGGCTTATGAATACGAACCAGGCGATGGTATAGAGGTGTAACTTTAATCGCTGTGTTGTTTTTTGTTCGTTTCTAACACGTTCAACTTCTCGCGAACGGGCAATTCTGGCTCGCGAGAAAGCCCGTTCGCGAGCGGAGGAGAGCACGGGCAATCGGTGAGTTTCTCTCGGCAGCTCGAGACTCGCGGCGAGAACTCGAGAGAGACAAAATTTTCTCGCGAGAGCGCGATAATACCAACACTGCTGTCAGTATTTTTTATGGGATTGATTTACAGGTAATAGGGGTGATTTTTCAAATCTCATTTATTTAGAGTGCTAAAACTTAGAGCAGCTGAAAAAAGTTTGAGGCGATTTATCGGCAAATACTTACAGATAACATTCAAAACAAATCGCTTTCCCATCTCCAAGAAGTGATTAACCTCCCACCCTCGACGGTCCCTTGAATATCGACACAGAAAGATTTCACTGTATAATAATTGGATTACTACACGGAGAAAAATGAGTTCCCAAAATCGTGAACAAGCGTTCATGAAATAGGAAACCGCACGAACAAAGTGTTCAAATTGCATGAACTGTTGTTCACGATTTTGGGAACTCATTTTTCTCTGTGTAGACGTAGGGGAAATTCTCGTATGTTTGGCAGGTTAAGCACTCGCTCCTAACTTCATCCAATTTGCTGATTTTCACTATTTAAACAACTAAGTTTACAAAATTTTTGATAAAAACATGCTAACTCACTTCTTATAGAGCTATTTATCACTCGATTTCAGTTGAAAACGCTTTTAATTAGCTTTCATTGAATGTCAAAGTTCTGACCTGCCAACATTAGAGGCACGCTGGAATTAGATGCTGTTCCCCTAGTACCTAATAAAAAAAAGTGCTGATTTTTAAGATCAATTTTGGTCAATAAAAATAGATTTTCAAAATAAATGTTTTAGTTTTGTTTATTTTGTTATAGGGTACTTGCAAAAAATATCATCTTTTCAAAATTTACCAGGAAAAGTAAAAAAAATTTGACCGAAATAAGATAAAAAAATGAGCTTAAAAAAAATTAAATATTCTCACATTTTTAAACGGAAAATTAAATGAAATTTGCATCAAACCAAATGATTTTTCAAAAAAGCAGACATTTTCACAACATTTTCATTATTTTAACATTGAAATTCAGACTCTTAGTTTGCGAAATATCGGTGATCAAAAAACTAATTTGGCTAAGGCGGGTACAAATATTTTTAAAAGTGCTTGTTTATGAATCACTTAAAGAATCTCAATATTCCCGCTTTTTATATCTTTGCAAGGCCATTTCTCAGCAACCCAACGCCGTATCAACAAAGTTCAGAAAAGCAAAGGGTAAAATTTTTTCACAGATTTTAGAAATTTCTGTTTTCAAAATTAGCAAACATGCGCACTTTAAAAAAAATGTGGCCATTAAAAAAAAAATCTAATAATTTTAAATCGATATGATTTAACAAAATTTCACTAAAATACTTTTTGAGTCATTTTTACCTTTTAAAAGTTTTTTTTTAATAATTTTTTTCAGAAAAAATCTTATTTGGTCAAAGATTTATTTCATAATATTATATTATTCTGAACATATCACAAGCAATAGCATTCATGTCCTCTAAAACATCAAAAAATATTTCAAAAATAAAAAAGCGTTTTTTGGAAACCAAAACGTGGAGTAACAAAACGTGATTTGAAAAATTAACAAAAAAAAATAGGCAAAAAACATAAAAAATATAGAAATTGAAATTCAACATTTGGATGAAAAAAGTGTTTTAAAATGCATTTTACAGGCGTACAGTTGCTTTCCAATCATTAGTTTTGAAAATATCGAGGTATTGACGGAATTTTTTTTTCGCAAAAAAAAAAACTTTTCGTGGGACTGTACATTGGTATTTCATGAAAATTTAAAATGTTTTCAAAGGAGTTCAAACATGCTAAATATGATTATAAACGCAGGAAAATGCATTTTAACTGGTTTTCAGTTGATTAAACTTTAATTTTCATTAAAATTTTGAAGTTTTTCGAAAAAATATTTTTTTTGCCCCCTGATTTTTTCAGGCCAACTTTGAAGGGAGGGGGGGGGGGGCGACATAAACTTTGAAAAATATTTGCAACGGCCTCACTTTTTTTCGGAAAAAAAAATCTCTTCTTAATTTGGTCAAACATTTATTTTTGAAAATTTCGAAAAGAAATAGCATTTATGTCCTCAAAAACATTAGCCAAAAAACTCGTACGGATTAGGGTAGCGTACTACTATTTTCACAAATTACCGTATTACATTAAACATACTTAAAATTAGCATTTTGAGTATGAAAAAACGCGTTATTTTTATACATTTTCATTGAAGTACAACTTTTTGTGTAAAATACTCCAAAAAAAGTATTGTTTTGAAAATACTCGAATTTTACCATTTTGCAATACGGGTATCGAACAACGAGAAATTTCTTACAGATTTTAACTTTAATAAAATGATTAAGGTAAAATACTCTTATGTTCACAAGCACCATAATTCTTTTGAAAATCTCAAATTTAAAAAAATGGGGATTTTTAAATCGAAAAATGCGATAACACAATTTTATTGAAGTGCTACTTTTAGTGTAAAAATCTGAAATTTTCACAAAATATCGTATATTTTAGAAAAAAAAATTAAATTTTGAAAGTGTGCGATGTGGGTATGGGAACAATGGTCATTTTGAACAAATTTTGAGCGTGGTAGAATTTTTAAGTGTAAATTCTCTTGTTTTGACAAAATACCGCATTTCTTGAAAAATACTCGAATTTTGAAAATGTGCAAAGCGTGTATCAAAAAACGTGATATTTTGTACACATTTTCACTGATTTTTTGTCTCACAACAAAGAAATATATTTTTTTTAAATAATGCGATATGGATCGATATTGAACAACGGTAAAATTCGTTCAGATTTCACTGTACTTAAATTTTTGGTGTAAAATACTCAAATTTACAAAAAAAAACGTATTTTTTTGTAAATAATCAAATTTAAAAAAATGCGAAATGGAACGATTTTAAATGACAGGATTTTTTTTACTGTGTTACAATTGTTAATGTAAAATACCATTTATTCAAATAGATACTCAAACATAAATAATTTTATATCAAACAATGTTAAATTTCGTATTTTTTTTTAATTTCAAACACTAAAATTTACACAAAATACCGTTTGTTGAATACTAGTTTATGAAATCTTTTCGATTGACGAGAAATGTTGTACAGATTTTGACTGTGATATATGTATTTAAATTTGTAGTTTAATATACTCAAATTTCCACAAAATACCGTAATTTTGTGTAAATAATGTATATACTATTAAAAAAACAATTTGGAACGCAAGAATTTTTTTTAATTCTCATTTTTTTATTATTTATTTGATTATTTGATATAAGGGTATCAAACGACGAGAAATTTTGTACAAATTGTCACCAAACTACAATTTAAGTGTAAAATACTTTAAGTTTTACAAAATATCGGATTTTTTTTAAATATTAAAATTTTGTAGTATTGTATATTATTTTTATTGGGTATTCAAGGACGTGTAATTTCAAATGGATTTTCACTGTTTAACACTTAAAACTAAAATTTTCGTAATTTGCGATTCAAACGACGCGTAATAGTTTTGTTTACAATTTTCATAAAGTAACAGGAAATTTCTTACGGATTTTTCACTGTAATACAATTTTTACGGGCGCAACATTTCATATAGAATTTTAATATATTATTATTTTCAATTATTAAACCTACCTAAATATCAATACACTCAAAATCAAAAGTACCCCTCAAAATGAGGTTGAGTTTACCCGTCGTTACCCTTTTGCAAAGGGTTACTACCGGTAAACTTGAAAAAAAGGGTGGAAGTAACCATCAAAAAGGGTTTGTTTACCTTGTGTTGACAGATAAAGGGTAGATAGAATCCTTTTTGAGTGTACAGACAAGAAAAGTGTTTTCACAAATTAAAATAAATCCATTCACATTCTGAATAAGTTTTTTCGGACCTTGCATAATTTGAATAAAGTTACTTTTGGAATAACTTTATTTTTGCTTTTCTTTTTTTCAAAAACTCTTCCGAGAAGCTTTGAAGTAAGGTTGGCAACCCTGTCCCGACCAGAGCATGTTAAGGTGAAAACTGTGCACCTTATGTTGACTCATCAGCAATTTAACGTTCGATTTAAGCATACAAATGATGTTTTTAACTAAAATCAAGTACCGTAAACCGGGGTGACATTGATAGGATTTCAATTTGTTTTTAGAAAATATTTTCCAACAGGTAAGGTTTTTCTCAAGATTAATAATTTTAAAACATGTACTGTGGTAGACTACACAAAGTCCATGCACTATTCCGGAAAAAAAGTTTTTTCAATAATGTTTAGAAAAATAGTTACTTCAAAAATTCTTAGTTTTAAATCCGGGGTGAGTTTGATAGTCATAGTTTTTCTTGTTAAAATCATATTTAAGTTGTTCAAACTTTATTTGTACGCTAAATGTACCATCACTTAAGTAGCTGATATAGTTTTTAAGAAAAAAATCAATGTTTATATTTAGTTAACTAAGTGTATAAGCTTTTAAGCAAAATACATGTAAATTTTAGGTAAAACTGTAAAAAAGTCGGAATTTTGCCTGAATTTTGTTAAAACTAGTTTTGTTTATAAAATTATCGATTTATATTGCATTTTATACTGAATTCAATGCACGAATCACAAGTTTTCACATTTTACATGAAATTTGTTCAACTGAAATTGCCTATAAATTTGGAGATTTTTTTTAATTGTGTTTCAAAAACACACATAATTTATTATTTACAAACTTTTTTAACCTTCTTCTAGTGGAAAATTGTCCAAAGAATCCGAAAATGCATTCCGTTTTCCGATTAAAAATCATGTTCATTGAGAAAATCATGACACTTTGAGAAGTTTAAAAAAATGACTTTCATCAACATTTTCTTAACTATAGTTAACTAACTTTTTAAACTTGTCAAAATTTTATGAAAAGTTCTTCTTGAGGTACTTTGGACATTTCTCTACCACGGTCAGTATGTTTCTAAACCATTCCTTACGTTTTTTAACTGTACTCTTCATTTTGCGGAAAAATCGCAAACCTATCAAAGTCACCCCGGCTATCAAAGTCACCCCGTTTTACGGTAATGAATAGCTTAGAAGAAAGTGAAAAAGCAAGTTTTTATATTCTGAAAATCAGCAAATTGAATGGAGATAACGTCATGCTTCGAATTCCCGGACGCTTCGAAACCCGGACACCTCATCTTGTATTATCAATTATTTTGATATAAGGGCGCACAAAAATTGTCAAAATTGTATTTTTTGATGAATTTTAACACAAACTTTCAATTCAAATTTGTTTGGTCGCTGCAATCAATGCCAAACACAATAAAATAAAATAAAAATATGAGTTTACCAAAAAAGTGAAACATTTCACTGAAATATTTCATAGTCGTCCGAAGCACCGGGAAGGCAAGGCAGAAAACTATGGTTCTGATTTCTCTAAAATTTTAGCAAAATTTTATGCAAAATATCGAATGTTTTGATGCACTAAAATTTCAGTCCAAATTTGCGCGAATTATAAGCAAAATCGAGTGTCCGGAATTCGAACACAGCACAGTCATTTTTATTTTAAAATTATGATGAAAAATGGTTAGAAAAGACATATTTTGCATGCATTATCTTGTAACTGACTGTTTATACTATGTACTGATGATAATGCTACATTTCCAACTTATTACATGATTTTTTGCCAGCTAAAACAAAATTGATAAGTGTCCGGAATTCGAATCATGACGTTAGGATCACATTCTTCACCTAATTTGAATGTTTTAATTTCAGGGTTCATTTGAATCAATCACCAACAATTCAATTTAATCAACAGCGACACTTTCCTTTTCTGAAGACATTCACTGCCCATGTTCGCATAAATGTCCCATATGCATTTTTGTCTGTTTTGACTTAGAAATTGGAATGGCTTCATTTTTTGTGTTCCTTTAAGCTAAACTAATAATATTTACCACTTTGTTCCAGAAATTCAGTAATCAACGACAAATTTGTTTGTCCCATCTGAAAAATATTCAAATATGAGTCCCATCGTGATAATGTTCACAAACCAGTCCCTCTACGAAATATTATGTCCTGAACATACCTTTCGGATACTCCAATCTTTTAAATATAGTCAGCAATTATACAGACCGGCCATCTTGAAGGGTTTCCATCAATTTCACGGTCACACAAATCTCCCAAATGGCTGATTGAATCATTTTAAAAGAATGCAAATTTTCCCCATTTTCTGCTGAAAAATTTGTTTACTACTGGGGTTACCTAGGCAGCATGCTGCGATCGGGCTGGTTTGCGAACATATTGATGCACTATGTAGAAAATGTTCACATACCAGGTCCCATCTTGCGTACTTTTTTGAATTGAAAGAGAAAAATCAAGACTAATTTCAATACAAACTTATCAAAAGCATAAACAAGAGCAGGTATGAGAACTATGTTGAATGATTTTTGAGTATACTGGTTGTATATTTAAAATTAATGAGAAAACGTTTTTCAAACTCCCAAGCTCGTTTTCTCAACTTGTTGAAAATGCATATGGGACATTTATGCGATCATGGGCAGTTCATTGGAATGAGTTGCATCAACATCATCATGCCGATTTGCTCCGGATGGTGACCTCAATTGTCCAATTAGTTTAATTACAGTTAACCGTCAGACAATTGTAACGCTGGTCAAGCAAATTGATTAAACGTTCGGCTTCAGACTAGTAATTTTGTTTAGTTCACTTTTCCGCTAGAAACTAGCTTCCAAACTGTTTAATTCGTTATCACTAAACAAACAAAACTTGGCATATTTACAATGTTTTACTATGCAATATCATTCCAAGCTAAATACCTTGCTTAAGATAAAACTAAGTCCGAACTGAACGCGATAAGAGGCAAACGTGACTCTTTCGAAGTCGCCACATGCCGTTGTGTTTTTTTTTTCAACCATGTATGCAAACAACAGAAGCTGCACTAATCAATCGATTAACTGGAATTCCACATCGCTCAGCAATGAGTAACACACGACTCATGTTTGAGGAATTACCTTAGTTTGAGTCAAACTCTTGAGTTTGACACTCAAAACATTACTGAGTCACAACTCAACGAAGAGGGAGCCGGGACCTGCCCGACCAGTTTCCAGCAGCAAACGTCCATGAATGAACTCTCTGCCATTACGTGTGTAGTACACACAAGGTCTTTTGGGTTCGACTTCTGCGCGAGATTCCACCCTCCGAGTGCGAAGCGACAAAAGAGAAAAACCTCGAAAAAATGACATCATCGTCCTTCTCCAGCAGCAGTGAAAGCTGATCAATACCAAATGCTTTTGAAACTGTGTTGTTTTTTTGGAACTGATTCAATTCTTGCTCGAGACTAGTTGCACTAATTGACTCTGTGCGCTATTTTTAGAACTGGTTTAAGTTTGGAACGAGCGGTCTCAGTCCCAATCCCAAAAAGAGAAAGAGAGAACTAAAGTCAAGCCACATCGACATCAACACTTACCTCAAAAGTTTGCTGTGTCAATTGCGTCGCTCCAAAACAAGCTTGAAAACTCAGTTCTTCAAATCTTCGACCAAATCCGGAACCACTGAATCGCCACGAATCCGCGACGAAATCCGAAACACTATTTTTCCCGTACAACTTCCGCAAATCGAGCAAAAGAAAAAAAAACTCCACTTCTCCAGCCAGCAGCAGGCTCACTGACGGGGATTTGGAATGAATAACTCATGAACTCGTTCTTCTCCCTCATCACATCACACCGCAAAAGAGACGACGACGACTTGTGGAATCTCCTTCTCCCGTCGTGACCTCCGAGGCCGGTCGGTTAGTTGCCGTTTTTGGTAGTTGTGAAAGAGAAGTGGCACGAGTCTCTGGAAGAAAAAGAGAGGAGATTTGAAATATTTGTTTTAGTTTTTGAATCTTTCAAAGCATTAATAAATATTTTACAAAAAAAAAAAACATTAAACATTTAGGTAAAGAAAAACATCTTCGTTATTGAACCTCACAGAAATAAATAAATATTCCAGATAAACTTTGCCAGCCGAAAACTAGTTATTCAACTGACTAACGTCAAGGCCGGCTACGAAATTATGGAAAAGTATATTCTTTATCAGACTTTGTTCCAACTACGAAAAATAAAAATGCTCGATTAATTTAGTGTAGACAACTTTTCATTGATCTTGTGAAGATTGCTGACGAAAATTCCAGCGTACAATTTTCTTTAAGGGCTAAGGGCATCAGGTGAGAGTATGTTGATTAAAATTGAGGTTTTTCGAAAACGACACATTTTTTCCAAAAACCAAACTGACATGTTGTAGTAAACATTCTTACGCACCTACTGTGCCAGTACGAGCTTGATTGGCTTAGTCTAGACTGAGTTATTGTCTTTTTTTATGCTAAAACCATTAACACTACGCAAAATTTACAATTTTTTTTCCTATTTTTTTTCTCGAAGTGAATGTCTTTTATGAAATTCTATTTAAGACAGGTGAGCAACTCTCTACGAAATCGGCCGATTTCGACCATTTTTATTTTAGGTATTTTTTTATTTGACTCAAACTTTGTGGGGGCCTTCCCTATGACCAAATAAGCAATTTTGTGTCATTGGTTTACCCATACAAGTTTCCATACAATTTTGGCTGCTGTCCATACAAAAATGGTATGTAAATATTCAAACAGCTGTAACTTTTGAGTGTTCTGATCAATTTGGTGTCTTGGGCAAAATTGTAGGTATTGTTGAGAAAAAAATAGGTACACGGAAAAAAAATTGCAGATTTTTTTATTAACTTTTTTTTACTAAAACTCAATTTCCCAATATATATAGAGAAACATGGTCAAAAAATCTGCCGGCAAGTTATGATTTTTTGAAAAAATAGTGATTTTTGGGAAAAAAAATCGAAGTTTCATGCAAAAACAAATTTGACATTATTTTTTAATGCAAAATTGAATTTTCAATCGAAAAGTACTTTACAGATTTTTTGATAAAGGGCTCCGTTTTCAAGATGTAGCCACCGAAATTTTGATTTTAGCGAAATATTTGCAGTTTTTCGATTTTTAGAAATAGTGACCATGAGTGACCATTTCTAAAAATATATTTTTTTTAAATTCAGAAAATTTGATATAAAATTGTCTAAGAGACATTGAAGATTGGACCTGTGGTTGCTGAGATAGAGCCGCTTAAAGAAAAAGAAACACGAAAATTTAAGTTTTCTAAATCTCACCAAAATAACCCACCATTTTCTAATGACCATATCTCAGCAACTAATGGTCCGATTTTCAAATGTCAATACATGAAACATTCGTGAAATTTTCCGATCTCTTCGAAAAAAATATTTTGAAAATGTTTAACTCAAGACTAGCATTTTAAATGGGCGTAATATTTAAATTTTGGCCCATTTAAAATGCTAGTCTTGAGTAAAAAATTTTCAAAACATTGTTTTCGAAAAGATCGGAAAATTTCACGAATGTTTCATGTATTAACATTGAAAATCGGACCATTAGTTGCTGAGATATCGTCATTGTTTTTTTTAAATATTGTGCTGTGCATTCAAATAAATAGCATAACACTGAAAAAAAAATTGAGAGTATTTTTATTCCATTTTTTTTTAGAAATATTGTGAGTTATCCTCATAGACTAATTACTAACTAGTCTATGGTAATCCCCTTTTTTCAAATATGGGCAGTTCTTTAAAAAAGAAAAGTCAGAATTTAAAAAATATTCTGAGACATTTTTCATTCTGCAAAAACAAACTATTTTTGCTGGTTGAAATATTTTTGTGAGTTGTTTCATTTTTTTCGAACTGTTTCGAACTGTTTTTAATGATTTTCTTCTTTCAACCATAAGCAGTTCCGAAACAAGAAAAAAGTCTGACTTCTTAAATATTTTTGCAAGTTTGTATAGCCCTTTTGAAAAATTCTTACCGTCAACTGAGGCGAATCGGGACTACAGTCTGAATAGAGACAGCAGTTTTTAAGCACTTTAAACCTTGATGCACTATTTTTGTTGTTCTGTGTCTGTTTTATCCAAAACTTATCAAAAATATCCAAATGTTGTGCAGTAACAAGGCTAAAACAGCTGTCCCGTTTCGCCCCAGATGACGGTACTGAAAATCTGATCTATTGTAAAATTTAAGTTCAAGAAATTTTTTCATAAAAGATTTTTTGACTCTTTTTTTTTTTGATAAGCTTTCAACTTTTTGTCCATTTAACCTTATATAATTGGACCATTTGGTATTCGACCTTTTGATATTCAACCTTTTGTCCATTCCCGGGCAGATGGTAATAACAAAATCAATAATATTTCAACAACAAATCCTGTTAAAATAACAAAAAGTGTTATTATTTTATCCTGAAGTTCAACTTCAAGAAGAAATAATAATAACAAAATTTGGTATTAAAGTGGTATTATATTGAAAATGTTTAATAACACGCTAATAAGAAGAAATGTTATACATTTCAAAAACTCTCCTAATAACAAAATTTGTTATTCGTTCGGTATACTGACTTAGAAATAAAATCACCATAAATCCCCCAAATGGAAATGTTTCTAAGTGTCCATAACACAATCTGTTATTATTTTTTCTTTTGTTAAATATGTTTAGATCTTTGGGATAATTTTGTCCAATTTCGTCGGGGTCATTATTTTGGCTATGAAATGGGGTCCTTAAGCCAAAATTATTCTAAAAAGTTGAAATTTTAGAAATTGATTTTTTTTAATTATTTGATATACCCCCTAAGGGACTTTGAATAAATATGTTTAGAACTATGGGATAATTTTGACCAATTTCGTCAGGGTCATTATTTTGGCCATGAAATGGGGTCCTTAAGCTTAAATTATTCTAAAAAGTTGAAAATTTGAAAGTTTATTTTTTTTAATTATTTGTTATACCCCCTAAGGGACTTTGCTGAAATTGGCTAGAACTATGAAATTATTTTGACCAATTTCATCGGGGTCATTTATTTCACCATGAAATGGGGTTTCAAGTTAAAATTAATCCGATAAAATTAACTTTTGAGAGTTCTTTTTTTTTAATTTTGTTATATTCCCTAACGGAATTGATTTATTTAGTGAGAATTTTTGAAGTGTGAATAACAAAAACTGTTATTATTTTCACAGAGCCAGGAAGTCGGAGCTGACGTTGAAGTTCGAGCTGGACTGAGACCTCGGAGACTGCATCGGATTCAGCAAATTTTCAGCAACTTTTACTTGGAGTCGGAATCTGTGAAGTCGGGTATTTTTGGAGAGCTGAAGTCGTCGTTGACGTCATATCCTGCACCCAGAGTCGGAGTTGTCTTCAAAGTATGGATTCAAAGTCGCTTGGAGGTACCCGACTCTGCAGCCCTGACTAGTACAGAGGAGTTATGGCAACTGCAGGTTTTTTTTGCAAATTACAAATAAACCAAAACAATAACTTTTTTTGTTATGGAGACATACCAGTTCAATAACATTTTTTTTATTATGCTGCTCCACCTCTCCGCATAAAATAACAAATCTTGTTATTCCTTCATGATTCCTTCTGTGTTATTGGTTTTGCAATAACAACATAATAATAGTTTAAGTTATTCTACGAACAAATCTTTGTTATTGATTTTTGTTATTTTAACAACTAATCCGATCATCCCAATAACATATTTCGATCTTCTCACAATATCAAAAACTGACCTTCCCAAGTTATTTCCGTCTGCTCGGGTTCGACCTTATGTCTTTCGACCTTTTGTTTAGCATTCGTTTGAAAGAATAGAACACAAAAAAAATAATACAATTGGAAGGGTTAGAATTACCTTCTATTTTTTTAAGAATGGAACATTTAAGAAAGTATAATAACGATTTCCCGAGCAGACGGAAATAACTTGGGAATAACATTTTTGATATTTAAAAATACTAGGCCAATAACATTTTATGTTATTTATAACAAGATTTTTTTATCGTTGTTATATATTTTTTTTGTTATTTTATTGTTATTGTAATAACAGACTAATAACATTTTAAGTTATTTTTCGAACAAATCTTTGTAATTGATTTTTGTTATTTTAGCAATAAATCCTATCATCTTAATAACAGTTGGAGGTATTCTTCCATAACAAAAAATGTTATTGCAAAGTTGTTTTGGATTTCAACCAATATCAGACCAATAACATTTTTTTATGATAACATAAACTGTTATTAAACTATTATGCAAAAATTGATTTTTCATGAAGATTCCATAACATTTTCTGTTATGTTAACAGTATTTGATATTGAAATGGCATGCATTTTGTTATTACGGTCTGCCCGGGTTACATACGTTTGTTTGTGATATAAGTATTTAGAACCAAAAACAAATCCAATGAGCGATTTGAATTTGAAGAACTTAAGGTCGAAAAGGCAGACGGTCCAATGGACGAAAGTTTGTATTTTTTGCGAGTTTTTTCTCGTGC
Source organism: Culex pipiens pallens (assembly GCF_016801865.2). Lineage (NCBI taxonomy): Eukaryota > Metazoa > Arthropoda > Insecta > Diptera > Culicidae > Culex > Culex pipiens. The sequence continues at coordinate 21,005,607 of NC_068937.1, forward strand.
TGTATTTTTTACCTCAAAAATGTTGAATCAAATTAGGAAGGAAAACACATTTACAACCTTTCGTCTTTCGACCTTTTTGGAATTCGACTTATTCTTCTTTCGACCTTTTTCCACTGCAGAAATTTTTAATATATATTTCACAAAAAAAAAATCATGCCTTGGAAAATATTCTAGTTCTGCAAATTTGCTAAATAGGAGTATATTTTCACAGCTTTTAATTTTTAAATAAATGACAAAAGTCGATTTTTTCATTATTCATTTTTGCGTAAAAAAACAATCTTCAGCTAGAAGGTAACCTGATTTAGAAATTCGTTTTTGATGTGTCAAACTAATCGCATATTTCATGTTTGAAAATTTGACAAAAAAAACTCGAAAAAAATGCAAAATAGAAATTAAACATTCATCCATTTTCGACTTTTGGGCTTTCGACCTTATGACTTTTCGATCATTTTTGTTCTCATTTTTTGGCACTGGTTTATTTTTATTTCTATAAATCCAAATATTTTGAAGATTTCAATCAAAATGCATAATTTTGGTAAAAAGTCATTTAAGTCACCAACATTTCGCTCCAAAAAGCATTTTTGGGTGTAAAAATCAAGTTTGCATGAAAAGCTCCGATAAAATGCCGATTTTTTGTAGATCAATCACAGAAAAACAGTGAATCTATTTTTTTCAAAATCCATCTTTCAATACAGTCGACTCTCTGGCTGTCGATCTTCTCGATATCAATATTGATCCATGTACCGATAAATTCTTCAATCCCTTCAAACTGCATACTTCGATTGTCTTTATTCCTCGATTTTTTCTCTTGCTTGAAGGATCTCTTCCTCGACGGTCCCTTGGATTCTTTTTGCTTCAAATATCTATTCCGGTTGTCAATAATTTCAGTTTCTCATGGCTTGCATAGACATTTTTCTTTGAGAAACGAAGCTTTGAAGGGTGTTTGACATTTCTTTGTTTTTGTTTGCTGGGCGTTGCCATGATTCTCTCCCATAGCTGGTTATAAAGAAAAAAATAATTTCAATCGAGTCTTCATTTGCATCGTTCTGTAAACTGATGCTTCTCTTCCTCGACGGTCCCTTGGATATTGACAACCAGAGAGTCGACTGTAATTCAGCGATCAATTTGTAAATTCACCACGGCAATTTTGAATTCACCACAGATCGTTTACTCGCGCTTGACAGTTGCTCAAAACTTGCGAAAATTTCGTTTTGTTCTTGCAATCGTTCACAACACTAGATGGCTCTGGTTGATAGAATTTTGATTTCAAAAAAAGTTTAACGATTGTTAATTTTATTTGTCTGTGATCACAACCAATTTGAGATTTTTTTTTCTCATTTGCAAAAAATGAATTATTTTATTGCGGTTTTTCGAGCTATCTATTTTTCGAAAAATTATATATGAAAAATGTTTAATCATAATTCAAATTGTACTGTTGATTCAACTTGATTTTTTTTCCTAATTTTCCAGAGAATTGTGAATATTGTACAAAATTGCACCCATACTTACAACCATCATCCGGCAAAGTTCTGCAGCTCGGCTAGGATAAGTTCCAGATTTGCGGAACCACCAACGGATTCTGAGTTGAGAAAGTCTTCCAGAAACTGCGCCGGTTGATGCTTCTGGTAGATCAGGTGACACAGCAGAATCGTGCTCGAGTCGTAGAGGAGGTCCTGGTTTTTAAGGATTCTTTGGTGACTCTTTAGAAGCTCCAGGTTGGCCACGTAAAATGGTTGAAATTTTGTCAGATCTTGGTACTTTTTAAGGAGTTTGTCGTCCTTGGACATTTCTCTAACAGCTTGAAGCTGTTTTTGAAGAAATGTTTCGTTTCCGGTTCTCAAAATGACCGTTATTCCGGTTACAATCTTTGTAAACCTTTCTGAATCAACGGAATTCATTCCATGCATGCTGACCAACGCTGGTAGGTTCCACCTGGTCGCCCCTTTGATCAGCTTCTCCGGTTCCTCCCCCCGAAAGTCCTCCAACTTCTCCAACCCTCCCAACACTCGCCCCACTTCCGGTTCCACCCGCGCTCTCAACCCCAAATAACCTTCCGCGCTTTCCCGCCAAACCAACTCCCCCGTCACCTCCCCAATCACCTTCCGGAACTCGCGCTTCTCACTGTACTTCCTGTAGAACGCCCTCACAATCCCCACACAAACCTCCCCCCCGTCCGCCGCCAAAATCCTCCGCGCCACCCGGTTCAACAACCCCCTCCCACACTCCTCCCTCACCCAGGACCACCGCCGTTCCGCGCCCCTTCCACCATCCGCCCAATTCACCCGCAGCAGCTCCTCCAGCTCCTCAAAGTTGCGCACCACCCGTCGGCTCGCCTCCAGCGCCCTGGCCAGGACGTGGCCCAAAAACAGCAACTGCTCGCAGTGCGCCACACAGTCCGCGTCCGAAAGTTCCGCCAGGACGGTGGCAATCGCGGCGACGTCATCCGCCAGCAGCACCACGTTGCCAAAGTCGTACCCGGCCAGGTTGGCCACCAGGTAGATCGAGTCGAGCGGCTTCATCGCGCGGAACCGAAAATCCGGAACACACGTACGGGGGTTTGTTTACGAAATTTGAGCGCGCGCGTTTCGCGTGCGGATGACGACGGAGTTGGAACACAACAACAAACAGAGAGACAAGCGAACACACGCACACTAGTGCAGCGAAATCGATAGCTGTCAAAATCAGCTGGTTTGTTTTGGTTGTTCATTCATTATTCATGCGGTGGAGGGGAAAGATTCATTCATCAACGTAGCGGTTGTGGTGGTGCGAGCTAACGGGATGTTTGTTTGTGTGGGTGTGGGAACAGTGTTGTGGAAAGGAACGGGGTTTTGCGTGAAGCGTGAGAAGTGAGTCATGAGATTATTTTTTTTACCCAGTCAAATCAATCCGAATTCTGAAACGGAATCTAATTAGAACCGTATACAAATTCCGTTTCAAACGCAACAACCGGTTCCGTGTTCGAGCCGGTTGTTGCGATTGAAACGGAATTTGTATACGATTCTAATTAGATTCCGTTTCAGAATTCGGATTGATTTGACTGGGTAAGATCGAGTCTACGAACAGGGCATACCCCTTTGTATAGAGTTATCTAAGCCCGAGCTCACGCACACTAGCACCCCATTTGTTTTGCTGGCGGGTACAAAATTTAACCTCAATCTTTTTCGTGTACGTACACGTAATACATGCGCACGTTGATAACTCTATGGGACGTCGTTTGGACTTCACCAATCCAGGGCTGTGGAGTCGGAGTCGGAGTCGGAGCCGGAGTCGGTGGAGTCGGGTCTTTTTAAGGACCTGGAGTCGGAGTCGGAGTCGGAGTCGTCAAAACTCGAACAGCTGGAGTCGGAGCCGGAGTCGGAGCCGGAGTCGGCTAAAATTTATGAGCTGGAGTCGGAGTCGGAGTCGGAGCCGAAGATTTCTGATACCCGGAGTCGGAGTCGGAGTCGGAGCCAGAGTTATCTTTAATTCAATAAAAAATATGTTTTTTATTGTTCAGTATTTCCTATATGTATCACAGCTTAATTTACAAAACAACTTATAGTTTTAATTGATTTATCAGATGCCATTATGTATTTGATGCTTTTTATTGTGATTGAAAAGCTCTAATTAAGTTATTACACTATAATCACTAAATTATAACCTAAGTATGTAGTATCATAATTCAAAAAATAATAAAAAAATATTGGTCATGTAGTCTGACTATATTTAATAAATAATATTATTCATATTATTTATGTTCCCTTTCAATTCAAATTTGACCAAATCATCCAATTATTTCTGAAAAAAGTACACACAAAGTCATCTTTTACCCCGATAGCGAATGTCTTAGAGGTTTTAAGCTAAATCATTTTTTAGGAAAAAATTACAAGGTACATAAAAAGATTATAAATAGTATTCACTGGTTTTGCAGATCGAAAAAGAGTCACTGACAGTTTAACTTTCGTAACAAATAATCAACGATAATAACAATCTCTAACATGGAACTCATCATGCGCATTTTGTTTATAACTGAGTACAAGAAAATCAAAGTGTTAACAAAAAATGTCAAAAGAAGTTGCAACAAATTTGAAACAATCATTGATTGTTGATGTTGATGTTGATTTTAGGTAAACTATTTTGATATCGTTGAACAAATCTCAAGATATCGTTGAACAAATCTCAAGAATTCAAAACAAAAATGAACTTATAAAAAAATGTATAGAACAAAATATAGGATTTTAATTTATTTGTCAAATATTATAAATAAAAAACACAGAGTCAAATATTATCAACTGGTACGAATTTTCTCATACTGTATGTGTAGCAGGCCTTGACCTGCACAGCTGATGCAAGTCAGTTCAATCCCGACTAGCAAACCAGTCGGATGCAAATAAACAGTTTTTCCGCTACAACTAAACTGTCTTTCTGTTGCATAGCAACGTATCTAACAATTGGCGACGAGGAGAAAAAAATTTTCTCGGAAAAGTTCTCGAAGCTACCAACCCTCAAGAAGTCATCAAGATGACCGATCCGGACTTGAAGAACGCGATTTTGCGGCTGACTGACATTTTGGCCAAGCAGCAGGAGACCCTCGAACGGTTGCAGAACCCAGGTCATCCAGCTGGCGGCGCAGAACGGATCGTCGAGTCGCTGGCAAGCGGAATTCAAGAGTTCCAGTACGATCCGGATGCCGGAGTCTTCTTTGATGGCTGGTACGGGAGGTACGAGGACGTTTTCACCAAGGACGGCAAGGACCTCGACGACCCCGCTCGAGTGAGGTTGCTTCTACGGAAGCTCAGCACGCCCGTCCACGAAAAGTACACCAACACGGTTCTTCCCAATCATCCCCGGGATTTCACGCTGGCGCAGACCGTCGCGAAGCTCAAGAAGCTCTTCGGCCGGCAGAAATCCGTTTTCCACGCCCGTTACCAGTGCTTGCAGTACGCCAAGAACGACGCGGATGACTTCACGACCTATGCTGCCACGGTGAATAAACACTGTGAAGCGTTCCAGCTCTCCAAGCTTTCCTCGGACCAGTTCAAAGCGCTCCGGTTCGTCTGTGGACTCCAATCGCCACGGGACGCGGACATACGAGCCCGACTGATCTCCAAGCTTGAAGCCGACGAAACCGCAGCTGTCGAAGCAGCCGCAGCAGGCGCTGCCGCCGGCGACGCTGGCGACGCTGGCGCAGCAGGCGTTGCTGTCCAAAGCAGGGTGACCCTGGAGAACCTCGTGGAAGAGTGCCACCGTGTGGCCAACTTGAAGCAGGACACGCTGATGGTGGAGAACAAGGATGCACGCAACGTCAACATTGTGTCTCGCAACCAGAAGAAGCCTGCCTCGCAGGGGAAACCAAAAACCCCGAAAACGCCCTGTTGGAAGTGCGGGGACAACCACTACGTTCGAGAGTGTCCGTTCGCTTCGCACACCTGTTCCAGATGCAAGCAACAAGGACACAAAGAGGGCTATTGCTCCAGCAACAAGCCCACCACCTCGAAGCAGACGAAGCCCAAGGAGAACGTGAGGTCAAAGGGTATCTTCACGGTCTGCAACATCGGAAGCAAGCGTAAGTTCGTTCCGGTCGAGCTCAACGGCACAGCAGTCAAGCTCCAGCACGACTCGGCGTCCGACATCACCATCATTTCGCAAGAAATATGGACCAGCATCGGACAGCCAGCCGCTCGACCCACCGACGAATCTGCTGTCACGGCTTCCGGAAGCAGCCTCAACCTTCTCGCCGAGTTCCAGACCGAGATCACCATCGGAGGCGTCACCAAGCGTGGACGCATCTTCATCTCGGACAGCGCCGAACTCAACGTCCTTGGCATCGAGACGATGGATCTTTTTGATCTGTGGTCTATTCCGATCAACAACTTGGTCAACGCCGTGCACCAACGCCCCGACCAAGTCATCGAGCAACTCAAGCAGCAGTTTCCGGAGGTGTTCCGAAGCACGCTGGGTAGATGCACCAAAGCGCAGGTGAAGCTGTACCTCAAGCCCGACGCACGTCCAACCTACTGCCCGAAGCGACCAGTGGCGTACGCCGCTCTTCCGAAGGTGGACGCAGAACTGCAGCGGCTCCAGGACAACGGTATCATCTCGCCAGTTCAATTTTCGGACTGGGCAGCTCCGATAGTCGTCGTGCGCAAGGCGGACAACGTCTCTGTCAGGATTTGCGGTGACTATTCGACGGGGCTGAACAACGCGCTGGAATCTGACCGTCACCCGCTGCCTCACCCCGACGACCTCTTCGCGGAACTGGCTGGCGCACACTTCTTCACACATCTCGATTTGTCTGACGCCTACCTGCAGGTCGAGGTCGAAGAGGAATCGCGCAAGCTGCTCACCGTGAACACGCATCGTGGCCTCTTCCAGTACAACCGACTGCCGCCTGGAGTCAAGCCGGCGCCTGGAGCCTTCCAGCATGGTTGCCGGCATTCCTGGAGTCAAAACGTATCTGGACGACATCCTCATCGCTGGCCGCACCAGAGAGGATCACGATCGCAGTCTTCGCGCTGTTCTCGAGCGCGTGCGTGAGTATGGCTTTCACTTACGCATCGAAAAGTGCCGTTTCACCCTGCCACAGATCAAGTTCCTCGGACACATCGTGGACAAAGATGGCATTAGGCCCGATCCATCCAAGACGGAGGCCATCGCCCAGATGCAGCCGCCGAAGGATGTCCAGCAGCTGAGGTCCTACCTCGGCGCAATCAACTACTACGGACGGTTCGTGAAGCAGATGAAGCAGCTCCGGGCTCCCCTGGACAACCTGCTCAAGAAGGACGCACCCTGGCGCTGGTCCGCAGAATGCCAGAAATCGTTCGAGCAGTTCAAGGCCATCCTGCTTTCCGATCTACTGCTCACCCACTATGACCCGTCCAAGGAGATCGTTGTCGCAGCAGATGCATCGAAGTACGGCCTCGGCGCCGTCATCATGCACCGATTCCCGTCCGGTGAGGTGAAGGCCATCGCACACGCCTCTCGCTCACTGACGCCGGCGGAGATGAATTACGGACAAGTGGAGAAGGAAGCCCTGGCCCTGGTTTTCGCTGTCACGCGATTCCACAAGATGCTGTACGGACGCCACTTCCTCCTGCAAACCGACCATCAACCGCTGCTCAAGGTATTCGGCTCGAAGAAAGGCATTCCTGTCTACACGGCGAATCGTCTTCAACGCTGGGCCTTGACGTTCCTGCTGTACGACTTCGACATCCAGCACGTTTCGACGACGGCTTTCGGCTACGCTGATTTCCTCTCCCGGCTGATGTCATCCCAAAGCCGGCCAGACGAGGATTACGTGATTGCCGCCGTCTACGTCGAATCCGAAGCCAGAGCCATCCTCGACGACTCAATCAGCAACCTTCCAGTCACTCACAAGATGATCGTGGCTGAGACGCGAAAGGATCCAGTTCTCCAGCAAGTGGTGAGTTTCCTCAACGAAGGTTGGCCAGCGAGCGCCAAGCTGATTGCTGACCCTGACGTCAGAAAGTTCTTCGCTCGGCGCGATGGACTCCAAGTCGTCGACGACTGTGTGATTTTCGGCGATCGGATCGTCGTGCCCCTCAAGTTCCGCAAACGGATCATTCGCCAACTGCATCGTGGACACCCAGGGATGGACCGCATGAAGTCTCTGGCCCGCAGCTACGTTTACTGGCCGAACGTAGACGACGATGTGGTGCAGTTTGTTCGCCAGTGCAAACCGTGCGCTGCTGCAGCGAAATCCCCGACGAAGGCGACCCTCGAGTCGTGGCCTCTCCCGGACAGGCCGTGGCAACGTGTCCACATCGACTACGCTGGACCAGTCGATGGTTACTACTACTTCGTCATCGTGGATGCCTACTCCAAGTGGCCCGAGATCTTCCGCACTCGTGCCATAACCGCAACTGCAACCCTGGACATGCTTCGTGAGACCTGTTCCCGTTACGGCAACCCGGACGTCCTGGTCTCAGACAACGGAACGCAGTTCACCAGCGGGCAGTTCGAGGAGTTTTGCCGTGCGAATGGTGTTACCCATCTCCGCACTGCGCCCTACCACCCGCAGTCAAACGGCCAAGCGGAGCGATTCGTTGACTCACTCAAACGTGGCCTCAAGAAGTTGAGTGAGGGGGAAGGCTCGCCCACACTGGAGCACCTGCAAACGTTCTTGTCGGTGTACCGTTCCACGCCCAACCGGAACACACCAAACATGACGTCTCCAGCTGAAGCATTCCTTGGACGACCGGTGCGCACCACACTGGACCTGCTGAAGAAGCCTGTTCCTGCCACACCGGTCGCCGTCAACCACAAGCAAAACGAGCAGTTCAACCGTCGGCATGGAGCCGTCAAACGCGAGTTCAAGGACGATGACCTGGTCTACGCCGAGTACCACCAGCGCAACACCAAGTCCTGGATTCCCGGCCGTGTCGTCGAACGGAAAGGTTCCGTTAACTACATCGTGCAGCTGGACCTGGAAGGAAGACAGAGGATCGTGAGTTCGCACGTCAACCAATTACGCCCTCGCTACGATGCTGAAGTTCCTGACCAAGTCCAACAACGTCTACCGTGGGAGATCCTGATCGAAGAAGCTCGACCGATGCTGTTAGACGACCAGGAAGAACCTGAAGCTCCCATCGAGATCGACATCCCTGTTCCGGACAGTCCCGCACCTCCAGCCCTGCCTGGAACTGAAGATCCATTGGAAGGTGGATCTGGCACAAACCCATTTGTGCTGCCTGAAGAAGATGCCGTACCCGCCGACAAGCCCGTAACGCCGCCGAAGCCGCCGACACCGATACTTCCTGTTGGTCCACGACGTCCCGTTCGACCGTCCAGGATTCCACAGTGGCTGAATTTGTACGACATCTCTTAAGGGGGAGATGTAGCAGGCCTTGACCTGCACAGCTGATGCAAGTCAGTTCAATCCCGACTAGCAAACCAGTCGGATGCAAATAAACAGTTTTTCCGCTACAACTAAACTGTCTTTCTGTTGCATAGCAACGTATCTAACAGTATGTCTTACACCAATATGACGGAAGGTGATAATCATTGCAAATCAATGTACATTAAAAAATTAAATATTTGTGTCCTAGAAAATATTTTACTTGTGGATATTTGATTTTATTATAATTTAATTTTTTTCATATATTTTGATGGAGGCGCAATATTATATTATGAAGATTGACGAAGTATCGTGCGCCTCCTTTTTAAAGTATATAAAATTTTAAAATTAAAATAAATTGAAAATTTCCAGGGTAAAATACTTTCCATGTCACCGATATTTGAAAAGGACATCTTAAGCGTCCTTTCCACGAAGAAATTGTTTAGATACATTGATTTGCAATAATAATCTCCTTCAGCCATGGCGTGATGTCCATGTACGTCTTAACAAAAAAACAAAAAAAAAGTTTCGTTTAAAATTGTCATTTAAAAAACAAGGTGCCTGTCACTGTGCTTCTTACAAATGTCAGCCTGAAAGTGAGCAAATTGAATTTTAATGTTCAATAGATCATTAAAGCCAGATTTCTTTTAGTTATTCATTCAAAAATAACAATTTAATATTCAAATTTATTAGATTTGAAAAAAATATTTTCAAATTTGAGGTTAAGCAAGTGAATCCAAATTTACTTACATAACTGTTCTTCTCAAAATGCCTCTAAAACTGAAGATATTTTTTGATTTCTGTTTCCATTACGTATAAAACTTGTAACCTAAAAACTTTTTTCCGTTTACTTACTTTATTTTACTTTTACTTAACTTATTTTTCTTGAGAAAAACCAGACGCTTAGAGAGTATTTAAATAATCCTATTTATCAATGCTTTAAAAATAATTAACTAATAATAGTTAACTAACTTTTGAAACATTTAAAAACATGTGGATTCGGAGTCGGAGTCGGAGCCAACCATTTGTTGAAAGCTGAAGTCGGAGTCGGAGTCGGAGTCGGCTAGAGTTGGTAGGCCAGAGTCGGAGTCGGAGCCAACCATTTGTTCAAAGCCGGAGCCGGAGTCGGAGTCGGAGTCAGCTAATCTGAGAAAGCCGGAGTCGGAGTCGGAGTCGTTTGAAATATGACCCGACTCCGCAGCCCTGCACCAATCTGCCTGAAATTTTCAGGAGTTGTTTGTACATATAAAACTACCAGCCAAAATATGAGCACTCTAGGACAACGGGAAGTGGGGGATCCGGACACAAAGTTTGATGGTTCAAAAACGTCAAACATATTAAAAAGGCTATAACTTAGGCAAAATTCAATTTAATTTCAAAATCCAAAATGCATCTAAAAGGGCTTAAAAATGCAACATAACGCAGGGAGAAGTAGTGCAATTGGTTAAATCTAAAAAGAGTTATTGGCATTTTAGTGAAAAAATAGCATATTTTTTAAACTCAAATTAAAAAGAGTTCCATCCAGATATCAACTTGGTTCGACCTGCAGCTTGTAGGAGACATCTAGGACTACCATCTGAGACTGAGAACGCTTTGGGTAAGGCAGTTTAACACTTTTACTTTAAGTGAATTTTTTCGTTGTAATTTTTTGCTCGGGGGACCCCTTCGATCACATTTTCCGGTGATAATTTTAACATATTCGTGTTGCTGAGAAAATTTTACAATAGAAACATGCACAAAAATGTTTATTTTCATCCATTTTAAATAACCCTTTAAAAAATGAAAGTTATAAAAAATCTTCGATTCACATTTATTGAAAATCAAGTTCGTTTTCAAGGATACTAAATGTCACCAGAAAAAAAAAAGTTTCTTAATTTTTTTTTAACTTTCATTTAATGAGATTTTCAAAAACTCTAGCAGTAAAAGTTTTCATTTTCAAAACAAGAAAATTTTTTTAATGTGGCAAATTTTGCCCACCTTTTATTTCAAGAGAAAGTTACTTTTGTTATTACAGTAATATTTGTGGACCTGTTATTGCAAAAAAAATGTTTTGTATGGAAATTTTTAACGTGGTTTCTGAATAGAAAGCCTTTTTTTAAATTCTAAAAATATTAAATTCTAAAATTATTCAATTTCAAAATAATTAAAATCTTAAATTCATAAATTCATAACTTATTTTTCTAATCTTCTTATTATTTTCTAGATTCTTAAATGCTACAATCTTTGCCGGCCTTTTAAAATTACAAAAAATACATGTTTGAAGTCATATTTTAGGTTAGAATAACAAATTTTGAGAATTCAGGGATTAGAAATTTAGTCGAGGATTCCGGGCAATATAGAACGAACTGTGTTACAATTTTTCAAATTATAAATCTTTGAGTTTTAAATTATTGATTAACATTTTTTATGGATTTGGATTGCTTTTAAATAACATTTATTTTTTGTTTTATTGTAGCATTGTTAAATATTTAAATTTTTGATGCTCTGAATTTTAAGAATTTTGAAACTTTTGATTATTTTTTTTTTATTTTTGATGCTTTGATTTTGGGATTTAGTGTCTTTTTTAAATGTTTACATGCATACACACAAAGAAAAAATACTCTGAATTTAAAAAGATCGTTCGTTGGATTAAAAGTTCGCGTTGGTAAATATTCGTAGAAAGTTCAAACTTTTCAATTTGAAAGTTGGAAAGTTTTTGATACTACCATGCATTTATGGAACAAAATCGTTGTATCGGTAAATGTGTTTTACTTTTAATTGGAAAAGAAACCTTTTATAGCAAGAATAAACAAAATTGAATACTACAGTGTTAATTTCAGAAAAAAATTGCTTGATTCTAGGCTTGATTTTATATTTATTTTTAAAAGTTTTAAACAGTATGTTAAATAAGACATTTTGTTATTGTATTTAACGCTTCTGGCCAAAATCCGAGTCCAAGCTGTAACGATTCTTAGGGTACGCCACCGGTCACTTCCGAAGACCCCAAGCTGGACGGTTCCAGACGGACGTTTCGACGCGCGACAGCAAAGTAGAGAACAGGATGGTCACGTTGCCGGCCTTCATCAGGACAGGTTTGGAGAAGTTAGCTGTAGATTCGGCAAGGGTGATCGACGTTTCCTGGCTGGAAAGTGAAGTGCCTGAACAGGGAGTTCCCGATTCTGGAAGCGCATCCGGAAGATTGGGTTGATGGAGCCCTCGGAACGGAATTCGATTTCGAGCACTTCATCCTCCTTCGAGAATGACACAGATTTTTTCTGCACGCTGTCCAGGGTTAATTCGGCTGGAGCTGCGCCGTCGCGAGATGAGCATTTGTGGGCGGTTATTTGCTAAAAGAGATGGAAGTAAGTGAAGTTGGCAAGCCACTGTACACATTCTCATTACTCACAGGTGCTGTAAACTGCCGGCACCGAGTGCAACATCCGCTATGGATACCTCCGATTATCCCGCTTCTCGTCGTCCTCCTCTTCGTCGGCTCCTTCTCCTCACCGTGAAAATCACCTGTCTCGTACTTGTCCAAAAACCGGATGTTTATCTTCTTCAACGCAATCTCGTTGTTCACGCAACTCTTTGGCAGCGCCGTCTCCTCGACGATCTCGTTCCAGTCCTCGCGAGAATTGACCTTCAATCACCGATCCCGGGCCACCACCACCGAATACAACCGGTGCGAATCCACATTTCTACCTCTCATCCTAAAAAACAAACAAAATCAATCACAAGCCCCACAAAACACTCAAGCTTTCTTCTTACCCATTCCGGTCGTGGAACAGCTGCCGTTCCTGCAGGAAGCTCGCCTTGTCCTTTTTGAGCACTTCACCTCGTCCCGCAACCGCACCACCCACCTTCGAAGGCGTTCCGCTGCTGCTGTTTGACTCACGAAGGTTTCCGCGTCCGATTCCTGGCTGCTGCCACCGTCGTACACTATTTAGGGTCTCTAATGAAAGCTTGATGCACACCGCGACGCCATATGTCAGACAGCTACCACGTGGGTGAAAAAACGGCTGGAATATTCAATTGCAAACCTTCTTTTAACTATAAAAATTTAATTTAAAGGTCATTTTGAGCAATCCTGATATTATTTAGTCGAATTCAGAATCTTTGCATTGCTAATTTGTGTTTTGTTGATATTCTAATTTCTAATTTAGCCCTGTATGCCATCAAAACGGCAATTTTGGGGCGCTAAACTTTGTCATTTTTCGAATCCTCGGAAAATTCCACGTAAATTGTTGAAGTTGCAAATATGATTCAAAAAATAATCAAAAAGTTGTTTTTCGAAATCTCAGAGAATCTCTAACACTTTAAACCTTCTCTCTCTTTGCAGGTGAGCTCATCTCACCGCCGTGAGCCGTGAGCAAAGTGGGTGGTAAACAACCCCCCTCCCACCGTATCAGCTGTCAAAAATCGAACCCGATCGAAGTGGGTGGTTTCTGTGTGTGTTGTTTTCCAAAGAAGCTCGGTTCCGTTTCTGGAGTTTTGTTGTCCTTTGCGTGTCTCCAAGGACGTAACTTTTTTTTAGTCTGTTGACCTAGTTTTAGTCGGTCGAAGCGATGGATCCGTGCGTGGACGACGAGTCGAAGATCGTGAAGCGAACGCTGCACGCCGGAACGCGGGCCGTTCCGTTCCGGGACGGCACCCGGATCAGGTTCCACTACCAGACGCGCAAGCTGGACGGCACGGTGCTGGACGACAGCCGCGAGCAGGGCAAACCGATGGAGCTGGTGCTGGGGAAAAAGTTCAAGCTGGAGGTGTGGGAAGTTTGCGTGCAGAAGATGGCCCTGAATGAGGTGGCCAGCTTCCGGTGCGACAAGTCGCTCGTCCAGCAGTACCCGTTCGTGGCGAAGACCATCCGGGACGCGTTGAAGCCGTCCGATCAGCGCAAGCACTGCTGCGGGATGACCATCCAGAACGAGGGCATCGGGTACGGCGACCTGGACGAGATCTTCAACTGTCCGCAGGATTTGGAGTTTGTGCTGGAGGTGGTCGGGGTGGAGGACCCGGACGAGTACCAGAAGGAGTCGTGGCAGCTGAGCGACGAGGAGAAGCTGGGCCAGGTCGGGCAGCTGCGGGAGAAGGGAAACGGGTGCTACGCGGCGAAGGATTTGACGGGGGCGATGGAGGCGTACTCGTACGCGGCCGGGTTGATTGAACAGCTGATGCTCAAGTGAGTCTTGTCACTGACTAGCTTGCTAGCGACTCTGAGCTGTCGTTTCTTTTAGGGAAAAACCGCACGACACCGAGTGGAACGAGCTGGCCGCCCTGAAGGTCCCCCTCCTGCTCAACTACTCCCAGTGCAAGCTGCTGGAGCGCGACTTTTACGCCGTCATCGAGCACTGCTCGGAGGTGCTGGACAAGTACGAACGGGACTCGGTGAAGGCGCTCTTTCGGCGCGCCAAGGCCCACGTGGGCGCGTGGAACCCGGACCGGGCCCGGGAGGACTTTGAGCGGGCGGCGGCGCTCGATCCGACGCTGGGACCGGCCGTCGCGAAGGAACTGCGCCAGCTGCAGGAACTGGTCCGGCTGAAGGACGTCGAGGACAAGCTCAAGTATCAGAAGATGTTTTAGATCTCTAGTTTTTAGCTTAAAATTGACTTACAAACTGTTGCTTACTGTTAAGTGTGTCTTTCCGGAATGTATAATCTTATTGTGTCGAGTATTAAAACTTTGTGGCCATATCGTAAAGCGCATCTAATTTATTGAAAAAGAACCGATCCGTACCGAAATATTAATATTATGAAATATCTCTATAAAAAGCTGACAATCGAAGGCCGCTACATTTGAATCGTCTTAACTTCGGATTCAGGGTTGAATCGGATCGTTTTGCCGTCTTCGACAAAGTTTGTTGTCATGAAATTTTACTCAAAAATCCTCACACTTGAAAATGATCTGACACATTCAACGCCACCTTTTGGTGTAATTTTGTAATTTTCGCTTTTGAGCAATTCCAGCCTAAAACAGGAATTTTTTAGGTACTTTTCTCTCGATCCTCACCTATTTCACTGAAACTACGCTTATGTAAGCCATTTTTGTGCGTATATGGAGCCAGTTTCACTCGATAATGACATTTGGAAAGGGCGTAAGTGTTTTAATTATTTTTGTAATTCGTAATTTAAATATTTCTGTATCTCGAAGCCGTTGCATCGTATCAAAAAGTGGTCAAAGACAAACTTGTAGGAAATTGGACGGGCTTTCCGAAAAAAATACACTGAAAGAAAAAAACACATTTTTAAGTTTGAAAGTCAAGGTGAACTAAGGTTTTTTTTCGTTCCAAATTTTTGTGAAAATAGCTTAAGATGTTACAAAAAGACTCATGAAAAATGCAGGATGGAGCAACTCACTAAAAAATACAAAAATCATTTACTGAAACTGGTTTTTCGAAAAGTGCTCTAAACGACAAACTTTTCAAAAACCTGAATACGGGAATCGATTCTCCAGACAGTTTTACATAAATGTCTCCATATTGACCACTGTCCAAAGTCCAATTCTTGTGAAGTTACAGCGGTTTTGAAAATAAAAATGTTGAAAAACTAGATTTTTTGATGGTTTTTGACCATTTTTATATGACAGACTTGATTTTTCAGTCTCGTGGATATTTTTATAAGCTAATTGCATAACTCATAACTGAAAACTGAATATTTTTTTCAGTGTAGTTCAGTGGATGGTAGTAACCTGGATAGTAAATTAGCTTAAATCATAAAAAAACGAGTTATTTCGAAAAGTGGTCAAAGACAATCTTATGGGAAATTGGACGAGCTTTCCGGTAAAAATATTTACGAGACTGAAAAATCAAGTCTGTCATGTAGAAATTGTCAAAACCCATAAAAAACAGTTGTTTCAACATTTTTATTTTTAAAACCGCTGTAACTTAACAAGGATTGGACTTAGGACAGTGGTCAATATGGAGACTTTTTTGTAAAATTGTTTAGAGAATCGATTCTCCTATTCGGTTTTTGAAATTTTTTACGTTTAGAGCACATTTCAAAAGGAGTTTCAGTAAATGAATTTTGTTTTTGTTTTTTGGTGAGTTGCTCCATTCTGCATTTTTCATGAGTTTTTTTGAAACATCTTAAGGCTGTTGCAAATATTTTTCAAAGTTTATGTCACGCACGCATTCAAAATCGGCCCGAAAAATCAAGGGGCATAAAAAATATTTTTTCAAAAACCTTCAAAAATTTTAATGAAAATATAGGTGTAAGCTCGGGTGTAAGCGACTGAAAACAATTTAAAATGCATTTTCCTGGGTTTAAAATCCTATTAAGCACGTTTGGGATCAAATGAAAATATTTAGAATTTTTGTGAAATTCCGATGTACAGTACCGCGAAAAGTTTTTTTTTTTTCGGACAAAAAAAAATTCTCGTTAATACTTAAATATTTTGGAAACTAATAATTGCAAAACATTTGGGCAGTTGTATTATGCATTTTGAATAACCTTTTCCCGAGGGGTAGCTCACTTCGCGTTAGAACAATAAAAAGCACAAAAAGTAGCTCGAAATTCACAAAAGCGACGATTTTTTTCACAACGCCACGAGAAGGCAACAAAAGGAAAGCTAACGCGCGTTAAGGCTCTTAAGGCGTGTTGCTTCTGCTCGAATGTGAGCAGAGATAAATCGATCTTGCAACTTTGCCTTGCCAGTTCGAGCAGTTTTTGCTCGGTTTTGGCAACACGGTGATTGTTGTGATTTTGTCAAGCAGTTTGGCTGTCAAAATTCTGAAAATAACAATCTCGCTAGAAAAACATTGAAATGTTCGATTATTTTTACTTGGACTTGACTTGTTCCAGTAGCAGCAGAAGAAGGATCAAAACGATCGTGTTTCTACTCGATGCCTATCCAGTGCGACCAAGTCGTGGATGCTGTGAAATGCGGAAGAAGAGTGGGTTCCAGAGGTTCCGCGCTGCAAATTTTTAAACGCGGCGCCAACAAGCTGCTGTTCGGGCTGAATCCACGCTCCGGCAAGGCCGACCACATGCTCAACAAAACGCGCTGTGTCACCTATAGCTCGTGGCTGCCGGAGAACGCGATTCGGAAACCTACCCGCGATCATGCGCCAGCCAAACTTAAACCAGCAGGTCTTAGGACTGTTTACTCAGAACAAGCGGATTACGAACGAGATCCGGCAGGGATTCGTGGAGTGTTTGGAGAGTGAGCGGGTTAGCGAGTTCCAGCAGCAGGAGGACGAGCTGAACGAGCTGAGCTGGACAAGGAACTCCAGTTGACGTACCTGCAAACAGGCAAGTCGCCCACGAACGCCTTATCGAGAACGCGTACGGCCTGTTCTACTCCCTGTGCTACAATAGTCGAATAGCAGCTGCAACGACATCATGTGCCGTTATATCCAAGGTCTACCCTTTGAGGACGTCGCCAGCCCACACGTGCAGGACCAGATGACGGGCTTGCTGAAGTCGTGATCGAGTTGAAGCTAACCTCCGACAAGAGTTTCGCAGTTTGGGAATCGGTGTAAAATTTTGCTGGGGGTGGTGCGAGCCCGACAGTCAGCAGCAGGAACATGAGCAAACGATCGACGAGATGTCCAATCACCACTACAGTACGACCCTCTCTGGCTGGGAGGCAACACTTATACACAATCATAAACTGTTAACTCGGGATTCCAATCATCTTGCAGAAAATGGAATAAAAATTTAACGGGTTGGGGTTATTGGGTAGTGTTTTATTAGATTTACATTTTTAAAAAGAAGAGACGAGTCCATCAACACCTTAGCGAAAAAGTCTACCTGTTGTGGAAGGGGCTGGTTCATTTAATTAATCACCTACTAACGGTCACTGGCGTTAAAGAAATAATCCCTTTTCCAAGAATCCTTCCAGCTGCAGATTATCTCCGTTGGACATCACCCGCTGTTGCAGTTTAAGCTGCAGTTCTTGGGTTCGAATTGTTGACCATGAATATACCGGTGTTGGCTAAGAATTTAAGGAGCGGCACTGGTCGTCATTGATGCAATCAGTTCCGTAATTAACCTCGGAAAGTTGTTTTGCTGCAGTGGACACGAACCCGGACAATCCGCCACCGGACCAGTATATTTCTGGTGCTGTTTTTTTTCTGATTTCTTAGTTTTTTTTTTTTCCTTTTGCGCGATCATTCATTTTTGCCATTCATTGTGTTAAAAATCAGATTCAAAACCGGTATCATTATTTATTTTTTCAAATTGTTTGTAAAAAAAATAGGTTACGATCTCCAGGGCGTTTCACCTGGAACCCATCCGTTTCCTGGGTGGATGAGTGCCACTAGACCAGATGATTGTCTGGCCCGTACTAACAAATCCTAGAAAATGTGCGATTGATCTTGTTCGAATCTGACTTGTTGTCCTCCAGCAGACGTCCCTCGACCTGGAGTTCCCACGAAGCAACGGAACTCTCACCACCAAGGTCGGCTAAACCGGCCACTTCCGTTTCATTGCTTGGAATAAAGGTGTTTTAAATGAAGATTTGCAACTTGCGCTTTTGCTTCATTGAACGCTTCAAGGCTTCCTGGATGTCCACTGGACATTGTCCAGTCGCTTGCACATATTGGTTGCGTCGAGCTTACGCTCCAACGCCAGCAAGTCCCTGTAGGCTTGCGATTCCGGAACAGATCGTGCACCTTTTTCTTCATCTTGATTGGATATTCACTCTTCGACGGATGATGACAACTTCGATTGTCTGCCGGACGCTTGTCCCCCCGGAGGCGTTGCTCGGCATCGGCATATTAACGGGCGGTCCACCCTGGATCTCGACCGGCTGCATCGGCCGCTAGTGCATCGGTACACCGGGACCGCCCTGAGGCGGTGGTGAAAGTCCACCCGGTTCAGGCCGTTCAGCATTTGCGCAATCTGGGTGCTGTTCTGGAGCACGGCTCGAGCAGCTTGCGCCAGGTGATTCGACGACGTGTACCGTCGGAGGGTCTGTCCGAAGGCGGAAACCGCCGATAGCTTAATCTTGACGATCTCTTAGGAGCAACCGCTAATTGCCGACGAGAGCCCTTTCTCGAGATTTTTGGCAAAGTTGCGAATGGCTTGCGACAATTCGGTCGGGATTTGACGTAGCACGCTTCATGCTTCAGGCTGATTTTCTCTCCTGCCACTGGATTTGAATATTAACAGGTACTTCTCCGGTTTGGCCACCGGTAGCCGCGTAAAACCGTTTTCTCTGCGGCACAGGTTCCTTTGATCAACAAAGGTGAACGCGGTGAAAAAATCAAAACAAACTGCTCGAATGATTTGACAACGAGATCTGTCATTTGCTGTTGACAGTTCTCGTTGTCAAAAATTCGAGCAGACTGAGCTGCGAATGCAAGAAAAGGCAACAGAAAAGGCGAGCTAACGCGCGTTAAAGCAAGAAAAGGTCAGATAGGGTTGGATAAGGTGAAATAAAGAGGAGCGAACGCCGATTTTTAAAAAAAAAGGATTATCAACGCTCGACCAAGGCGGAAGTGAACCACCCCTCGCCTTTTCCATTGAAATGTTGAAATTAAGGTTTGTTATTTCTATTTTTATTTTTTTTTTTGCTCCCCCCCCCTCGACTTTGGCCAGAGCCGAGGGACATAAACATCGAAAAATATTTGCAACGGCCTAAGTTGTTTTCACAAAAATTTTGAACGAAAAAACATTGTGGTTTCACCTTCAAATTTGACTTTTAAAATAAAAAATCAAAAACCTCATATTTGTGGCGTGTTTATTTCTATCTGTGTATTTTTTTCTGAAAGCCCGTCAAATTTCCTACAAGTTTGTCTTTGACCACTTTTTGATACGATGCAACGGCTTCGAGATACAGAAATATTTAAATTACGAATTACAAAAATAATTAAAACACTTACGCCCTTCCCAAATGTCATTATCGAGTGAAACTGGCTCCATTTACACAAAAATGGCTTACATAAGCGTAGGATAACATGTCTACAAAGTTTCATTGAAATCGGGGAGGGTCCGGTACAACCAAGTCCCTATTTGCCATGAAATTGCTCTTTTCTCCGCAGTGCGTGGCAGAATGGTTACGCTGTCCGCTTTGTAAGCGGATGATTCTGGGTTCGATTCCCATCTGCTCCAACCTTCCATCGGATCAGGAAGTAAAGTGTCGGTCCCGGCCTTGGTTGTTAGGCCGTTAAGTCATTCCAGGTGTAGGAGTCGTCTCCATGCCATAAGTACAAACAACACACCAACTCCGGTGGAATCGCTGGCGGCGGTTGGACTCGCAATCCAAAGGTCGTCAGTTCAAACACTGGGGTGGAAGGTTCCTTGGAGTACAAAGAGGTTTGGGTGCTCTCCCCATTCAAGCCTTCGTACTCCGTTTTTTCGTTTTTTTCGCGTGCGTGTGTGTGTGGTGCGGCTGGCTTTGGCTGTCCCGATGACAGCTAGCCAGTTCGATTTGACCCTATCAAAACCTTATCATACCATTTCAGCTCGATACACATCGAATCTCGTCGTTCGCACCGTTAATCAGTACCTCACTAAGCATCAATCATTTAAAATTCGTAAAATCATCTCAAGTTAAAAGTTACATCCTTCATTCTTTAATTACAAATGATTTTGGTTCTATCTTTCCACAGCCGGCTGTCTAAGATGAAACCATTTCATTAAAAATTTAACAACCGATAAACGGGAAATTTCTCATCCGCAGCATCCGATTGCTTGCCTTGAGAATAATATATAATACCTTTCAACAAACACTATGATTTTGGGTCGCATCATCATCTTCTATGATGAATCCTGACCAAATACCCTTCCCTACTAACAAATTTTTAGGTTCCTGGCGCTCGTGGGGTGTAAGCACAGAGTAAATCAGCTGCCCTAGTAGCAACCTGCGCTAACTAACATTCCCGTCCCTTAAAATCGAGATCTACAAACTGACATGGCGGGCGCCGTTGGTGGCCAATGCAACAGATCTAGCTTTAGCAATCATGGTGTTTTATCTTTTCAGCGCATTCATACATGCTGTTGATAAGGGAAACACCACTAGATCGTCGAAGCCTATAATCAGTAGTGCTGAAAGGATATTACGGTTCTGTTCAGCAACGGAGGGGCAACGGGGCAACCATGGGTGATCTCTCATGCTCATGCTCTCATGCTCTCCCCATTCAAGCCTTTGTACTCCTAGGTTCGAGCAGAAACTTGCAATAGAGACCACAAAAGACCCGGGGGTCGTTAATATGGATGGTTTGATTTTTTTGCTCTTTTCTCCATACATTTTTGCGGTTTTTCCCATACAAACTTCAACAATAAACCCTTATACAATAGTCTTTGCTCAGAGTAAGACAGAGTCACCACTGCCTCTTGATTTTTGGTTCAACTTTGTGGTACATCGCACGCCTGCTACCAGCGGTTTGTATGGAGCCAAAAAATTAAATGACGTTTCTTCGGACTGGTCACTCGTGGTTACTCTGTGGTCTATGCTTTTACCTTAACCGATTTGGCTCCAAATTTGCACAGTTACTTATTTTTACATAAGATTTTCCAAAATTTTAATTTTTCTAGTCATCCTACTGTACAGGGTTGCCAGGTTGCCAGATAAATCTGGGAATGCCAGATTTTTCAAGTGACAGCCAGAATAAAGATTCATCCTTCTCTGTGCCAGATAATAACAGATTTTGCCAGATTTTTTACATTATGCCCGTTTTGAACAACTTTTTGATTAAAATGATATGAATCCAAAAATATAGAATGTGTTTTTCTTGAACGAAATGTAAGTTCAACATTTTTGAGGCCATAAAATCAGTTTAATCATCTGAATTCTACAAACTTTTGAATTAAGATTTTTATTCGATACTTTGCCAGATTTTTCAAATTTTTACCTTGTAACCCTGCTACTGGACATTCATCCTCATCCACGATCGACCTCCAGCTGCGGCAAATTAGACGAAATTCCAGCAACTGAAACACGCTGACATGCCCGAAGATCTGCTCCCAGACCTTTGAGGGCACGCGGGAGACGATGTCCAAATCGGGTTTGGTGGACGCCATTGTTTACGTTTCCGAAGTTGTCACCGCCGCAAAAAAAGAAAACCTCGATTGCTGCGATCAGATGAAGTGTCAACCCTAGGGTAGAAAGTGTCACATTTTAGTCCACCTAAAAAACTTATACCTATATTTTGGACCAGCCCGGGGTAGCCCAAAATGACTCAAATGATTCCGAACCAACTTCTAAAACAAAACAAATAGGAACGTGCTGACTCTCCACATTCAGCACTCGCTCGTTGAGTCGATCTTATCGCAGCAATCGGTGTTTTAGCATAAACGTCCAGTTCAGTTCGGTTCCATTCTTCGTGGCGGTGACAACTTCGGAAACATAAACAATGGCCAACCATACAATCAAACCAGACATGGACATCGTGTCCCGTGTGCCCTCGAAGGTCTGGGAGCAGATCTTCGGGCACGTCAGCGTGCATCAGCTGCTGGAATTTCGTCTAATTTGCCGCAGCTGGAGGTCGATCGTGGACGGATGTCCGGCGCTGATGGAACGGATTCTGCTCAAGTTTCCCGAGGGATTCGTGCTGGACAGAGAGTACAAGCCGGAGTATCTGGTGCCAGCGCGGAACCTGTTACTTAGGAAACTTCGAATTTCGACGGTTGATTCTTGGTGGACAACGTTTGGGAAGGCAATAGTGGATCTGAAAATAATCGATTGTGAATTTTCCCTTTCAAAGCTGCTTGAACTGTGTGTGGAGTGATAAACCCTGTTGCGGTGTTAGTGAACGCACTCCATTGAATCTAGTCCAATAGGCCCCTCGTACGCAGGGCTTGACGCAGCCATGCGCTGACAACGCATGGACGCAGCCACACACACGGGTCAGTGACAGCTGGCAAAGCAGGTCCAGCTGTCAGCCTCTTTCCTCGTGTGACGCTCGGCCGGTTCGGATGCATGTCCGCACTGGCCATCCTAGGCAGACGATTTCCTAGACGGAATCTGATTCCACACATTGGCGACCGTGACGGAGTTGCAATTTTCTTTGCAATTTACAGAATCTGCGGGGAAATCGTCTGCCAAGGAAAATCATAGTAAGGATAGAGTTGTCTTAGCCGAAAAAAGGTTACGGCCGAGTTTGTTTTCAACGTAAGTAGAGTGTGGCATGTTAAAAAGAATCTGTGGCAAGAAGATTTGTGGTAGTGTTCAGTTGTTTGCTCAATATTTGGAGCAAGTTTGTTCTTTTGTCGGAATTGAATTTGACAGAACGTCAAATCATTTTCAAACATAAAAATCGCGTTGGGCACGGAGGTCAGATGGGCCTGCCGTGGGAAATAGCCTGGAAGGCCGCGATTGGTGGAACTTTTTGTCGCGTTGGGCACGGTGGGTCAGATTGGCCCGCCGTGGTAAATAGCCTGGAAGGCCGCGATTGTTCCAAAGAAAAAAATAGTCGCGTTGGGCACGGAGGTCAGATGGGCCTGCCGTGGGAAATAGCCTGGAAGGCCGCGATTGGAGGAACATTTTGTCGCGTTGGGCACGGTGGGTCAGATTGGCCCGCCGTGGTAAATAGCCTGGAAGGCCGCGATTGTTCCAAAGAAAAAATAGTCGCGTTGGGCACGGAGGTCAGATGGGCCTGCCGTGGGAAATAGCCTGGAAGGCCGCGATTGGAGGAACATTTTGTCGCGTTGGGCACGGTGGGTCAGATTGGCCTGCCGTGGTAAATAGCCTGGAAGGTCGCGATTGTTCCAAAGAAAAAAGAGTCGCGTTGGGCACGGAGGTCAGTTGGGCCTGCCGTGGTAAATAGCCTGGAAGGCCGCGATTGGTGGAACTTTTTGTTTTGTTGATTGTTCCAAAGAAAAAATAGTCGCGTTGGGCACGGAGGTCAGATGGGCCTGCCGTGGGAAATAGCCTGGAAGGCCGCGATTGGTGGAACTTTTTGTCGCGTTGGGCACGGTGGGTCAGATTGGCCCGCCGTGGTAAATAGCCTGGAAGGCCGCGATTGTTCCAAAGAAAAAAATAGTCGCGTTGGGCACGGAGGTCAGATGGGCCTGCCGTGGGAAATAGCCTGGAAGGCCGCGATTGGAGGAACATTTTGTCGCGTTGGGCACGGTGGGTCAGATTGGCCCGCCGTGGTAAATAGCCTGGAAGGCCGCGATTGTTCCAAAGAAAAAATAGTCGCGTTGGGCACGGAGGTCAGATGGGCCTGCCGTGGGAAATAGCCTGGAAGGCCGCGATTGGAGGAACATTTTGTCGCGTTGGGCACGGTGGGTCAGATTGGCCTGCCGTGGTAAATAGCCTGGAAGGTCGCGATTGTTCCAAAGAAAAAAGAGTCGCGTTGGGCACGGAGGTCAGTTGGGCCTGCCGTGGTAAATAGCCTGGAAGGCCGCGATTGGTGGAACTTTTTGTCGCGTTGGGCACGGTGGGTCAGATTGGCCCGCCGTGGTAAATAGCCTGGAAGGCCGCGATTGTTCCAAGGAAAAAAAAGAGTCGCGTTGGGCACGGAGGTCAGATGGGCCTGCCGTGGTAAATAGCCTGGAAGGCCGCGATTGTTCCAAGGAAAAAAAAAAGAGTCGCGTTGGGCACGGAGGTCAGATGGGCCTGCCGTGGTAAATAGCCTGGAAGGCCGCGATTGGTGGAACATTTTGTCGCGTTGGGCACGGTGGGTCAGATTGGCCCGCCGTGGTAAATAGCCTGGAATGCCGCGATTGTTCCAAAGAAAAAAGAGTCGCGTTGGGCACGGAGGTCAGATGGGCCTGCCGTGGGAAATAGCCTGGAAGGCCGCGATTGGAGGAACATTTTGTCGCGTTGGGCACGGTGGGTCAGATTGGCCCGCCGTGGTAAATAGCCTGGAAGGCCGCGATTGTTCCAAGGAAAAAAGAGTCGCGTTGGGCACGGAGGTCAGTTGGGCCTGCCGTGGTAAATAGCCTGGAAGGCCGCGATTGGTGGAACTTTTTGTCGCGTTGGGCACGGTGGGTCAGATTGGCCCGCCGTGGTAAATAGCCTGGAAGGCCGCGATTGTTCCAAGGAAAAAAAAGAGTCGCGTTGGGCACGTAGGTCAGATGGGCCTGCCGTGGTAAATAGCCTGGAAGGCCGCGATTGTTCCAAAGAAAAAATAGTCGCGTTGGGCACGGAGGTCAGATGGGCCTGCCGTGGGAAATAGCCTGGAAGGCCGCGATTGTTCCAAGTAAAAATGATCGTGTTGTACGGTGGTTCGGTTTGTCGCGGTAAAAGTCTGAAAAGCCGCTATTGCTGTTACTCAATCAGAAAATGGTGATCCAGACTGACTCACTGTGGTTGAAAGGCTAAGGCAGCATTGTTGATAATTGAGACGGGTTTGTGAATAAGGCTTTATTGTCACGAATGTTTTTTTGACGAATTGTGAGCAAAACTATAAACGGATGTACGTGAAATAATGATCTTTCTTTTGAACGTAAGTGTCGACTAGAAGATAGTGAGAAATTGTGTATCAAATTTAAGTGCAAGAAATGACAAATTTAAAAAACCAAAAACAATGTTTGAGGGCCGATGTTCTATTGAGGAAAGTGTTGTGTGAGTGATGAGAACAAATATCATAAAAGAAAAAAGGAAAAATATTTCTGGACTTAGTTGTATAAAGAAGTTACTTTTTTTAGAAAGAGAGAGAGAGAGAGAAAAAAAAGAAGAGAAGAGACAAGAAGAGTGCTAGGCGTCATCTAACCTAAGGCACTCTCCAGGATCCCTTCGAAAGATTGGCTGCGCTAGGGTCTGATTAGATTAGATTAGATTAGAGAGAGAGAGAGAGAGAGAAAAAAGAGAGAGAAAGAGATAGATAGAAAGAGATAGAGAGAGAAACAGATAGAGAGCGAAAGATATAGAGAGAGATAGAGAGAGATAGAGATAGAGAAAGAAAGAGATAGAGGGAGAAAGAGATAGAGAGACAAAGAGATAGAGAAAGGAAGAGATAGAGAGAGAAAGAGATAGAAAGAGTTGTCTGATGATAATCATGGATGTATAACTCTTTAGAAATTTTTGGAGAAAATCGGATAGGTTTGAAAATTGCGACAACGAAATCTTTCATGATCTATCTGATTAGGTTAGCTCTAGAATTGTTCAAAGAACTTTAAAGCTGAGTCGGGTAAACAGGTGACAGAGCGATGGACAAGCAGCTTAAGAGCAAGGCGATGGTGGACCTAAAGAAGTATGTGGATCGAAAAATAACTTAACTGGGTATTATGAAGCAGCTTCTATGCTCAATAAATTCTACCGTAACCTGCATTTATTCGATCGATTATGGCAATGGATACAAAGCATGAGGGGAAGTTGATAGTAGTCCATAGGGATGGACTGCAGGCGTAGTGTTCAGTCGTAGTTCAATGGTTTATTGATCGCAGTCTTCAAGGAAGATTTTTTTTTTGTTTTTTCATGGAGAAGAGGAGAGATGTGTGGAGTGATAAACCCTGTTGCGGTGTTAGTGAACGCACTCCATTGAATCTAGTCCAATAGGCCCCTCGTACGCAGGGCTTGACGCAGCCATGCGCTGACAACGCATGGACGCAGCCACACACACGGGTCAGTGACAGCTGGCAAAGCAGGTCCAGCTGTCAGCCTCTTTCCTCGTGTGACGCTCGGCCGGTTCGGATGCAAGTCCGCACTGGCCATCCTAGGCAGACGATTTCCTAGACGGAATCTGATTCCACACAAACTGTTGAAACCTATGGAGAGTCTGAAGAGCCTTCAATTGGCCAATTTGAATCAGTCAAAAAGTTCTAGATTAGCCGTTAATTTAGCTATGACTGATGTGGAATGCTTGATTTTATCCAGCATAAGTGGAGACATTCTGACCTTTCTTGTATCGTTGTTTCCGCAATTAAAGAGGATCGATTTGCCAGCAGCTTTAGATGCAAATAAGTTCACTAATATAGTCCACTTCTTAAAAGAGTCCCTGGAAGGCCTCACCTTAGACTACGAACCAACCATGTTGAAGGAGATCATCCAATTGAAGCAGTTGACGCATTTTACGGCACGAGAAGGAGACTTTTCCAATAAGGTTGAATGATTGTTTTTACAATTTTTAATCACAAAAACTCTAAAAATACTTTTTTTCATTTTTAGGATCTGATCGAAATCGGCAAGGCGCTTCCAAAACTAAAAAGTATCTCATTCTGTTTGTCAATGGAAACAACGTCGTTAGCATGTTTATCTACTATGAATGAATTGGAGTGTCTATCTTTAAAAGCCTCTACCTATTATTGTTATAAACGATCTAATGAAAAAATAGTACGTGACTTTACCGTGGCAAAAAACCTAAAATTAATTAATTTCAAATTGAGCGGTATCATTCCAACAAGCGATAGTTTGTACAAATATTTCGATAATTCACCAAACATTGTCGATATTGGCTTATTCTATTGTACATTCAATAGTTGGTTAGACATTTTTGAAGCGCTTGAACTGTTTTGCGCCACGCTTCAACGATTAGAATTACATTCATTGCATGTTGAAAACACACATGATCGACTTACGGAGTACTTTGATGGCCTAAAATGTTTGAAAATTTATGGTTGCGATATGCCTAAGAAGCTGTTGATAAAATTTATCCGTCTTTGCCCGCAACTGGAAGAAATTCAACTGTCAGCAATGGACAAAACCCTGAATGATGAAGTAGTTCTGGTGCTATGTCAGAATTTGAAGCAACTGGAAAGAATGTCACTAAATAATAGTTTTATTCTCACCGATCAATCAGTGGATTACATCGTGGAGCATTGTCACGCGTTGAAGCAACTTAACGTTCAAAAATGCTACAATTTGAGCGCTGAGGCTAAAAATAAGCTGAAGAGTTTGAAAAATGTTAGGTGTGTAGTTTAATGAGCCCATGATACAATAAACTTTAATAAAAAAAGTGTTGACTGATTTTTTTTTCTTTCGAAAATTTCCCAATAAAAATTCTAAAATTCTGAAATTCTAAACTTCTAAAATTCTGTAATTCTAAAAATCTAAAAATCAAAAATTCTAAAATTCTAAAAATTTATTATTCTAATATTCTAAAATTCTAAAACTCTAAAATTCTAAAATTCTTAAATTTTAAAATTTTAAAATTCTAAAATTCTAAAATTCTGAAATTCTAAAATTCTAAAATTCTAAAATTCTAAAATTCTAAAATTCTGAAATTCTAAAATTCTAAAATTCTAAAATTCTTAAATTTTAAAAATTTTAAAATTCTCAAATTCTAAAATTCTAAAATTCTTAAATTCTTAAATTCTTAAATTCTTAAATTCTTAAATTCTTAAATTCTTAAATTCTTAAATTCTTAAATTCTTAAATTCTTAAATTCTTAAATTCTTAAATTCTTAAATTCTTAAATTCTTAAATTCTTAAATTCTTAAATTCTTAAATTCTTAAATTCTTAAATTCTTAAATTCTTAAATTCTTAAATTCTTAAATTCTTAAATTCTTAAATTCTTAAATTCTTAAATTCTTAAATTCTTAAATTCTTAAATTCTTAAATTCTTAAATTCTTAAATTCTTAAATTCTTAAATTCTTAAATTCTAAAATTCTAAAATTCTAAAACTCTAAAATTGTCAAAATTGTCAAAATTGTCAAAATTGTCAAAATTGTCAAAATTGTCAAAATTGTCAAAATTGTCAAAATTGTCAAAATTGTCAAAATTGTCAAAATGGTCAAAATTGTCAAAATTGTCAAAATTGTCAAAATTGTCAAAATTGTCAAAATTGTCAAAATTGTCAACATTGTTAAAATTGTCAAAATTGTCCAAATTGTCAAAATTGTCAAAATTGTCAAAATTGTCAAAATTGTCAAAATTTACAAAATTGTCGAAATTGTCAAAATTGTCAAAATTGTCAAAATTGTTAAAATTGTTAAAATTATCAAAATTGTCAAAATTGTCAAAATTGTCAAAATTGTCAAAATTGTCAAAATTGTCAAAATTGTCAAAATTGTCAAAATTGTCAAAATTGTCAAAATTGTCAAAATTGTCAACATTGTCAAAATTGTCAAAATTGTCAAAATTGTCAAAATTGTCAAAATTGTCAAAATTGTCAAAATTGTCAAAATTGTCAAAATTGTCAAAATTGTCAAAATTGTCAAAATTGTCAAAATTGTCAAAATTGTCAAAATTGTCAAAATTGTCAAAATTGTCAAAATTGTTAAAATTGTTAAAATTATCAAAATTGTCAAAATTGTCAAAATTGTCAAAATTGTCAAAATTGTTAAAATTGTCCAAATTGTCAAAATTGTCAAAATTGTCAAAATTTACAAAATTTACAAAATTTTCAAAATTGTCAAAATTGTCAAAATTTACAAAATTGTCGAAATTGTCAAAATTGTCAAAATTGTCAAAATTGTTAAAATTGTTAAAATTATCAAAATTGTCAAAATTGTCAAAATTGTCAAAATTGTCAAAATTGTCAAAATTGTCAAAATTGTCAAAATTGTCAAAATTGTCAAAATTGTCAAAATTGTCAAAATTGTCAAAATTGTCAAAATTGTCAAAATTGTCAAAATTGTCAAAATTGTCAACATTGTCAAAATTGTCAAAATTGTCAAAATTGTCAAAATTGTCAAAATTGTCAAAATTGTCAAAATTGTCAAAATTGTCAAAATTGTCAAAATTGTCAAAATTGTTAAAATTGTTAAAATTATCAAAATTGTCAAAATTGTCAAAATTGTCAAAATTGTCAAAATTGTCAAAATTGTCAAAATTGTCAAAATTGTTAAAATTGTCCAAATTGTCCAAATTGTCAAAATTGTCAAAATTGTCAAAATTTACAAAATTTTCAAAATTGTCAAAATTGTCAAAATTGTTAAAATTGTCCAAATTGTCAAAATTGTCAAAATTGTCAAAATTGTCAAAATTGTCAAAATTGTCAAAATTGTCAAAATTGTCAAAATTGTCAAAATTGTCAAAATTGTCAAAATTGTCAAAATTGTCAAAATTGTCAAAATTGTCAAAATTGTCAAAATTGTCAAAATTGTCAAAATTGTCAAAATTGCCAAAATTGCCAAAATTGTCAAAATTGTCAAAATTGTCAAAATTGTCAAAATTGTCAAAATTGTCAAAATTGTCAAAATTGTCAAAATTGTCAAAATTGTCAAAATTGTCAAAATTGTCAAAATTGTCAAAATTGTCAAAATTGTCAAAATTGTCAAAATTGTCAAAATTGTCAAAATTGTCAAAATTGTCAAAATTGTCAAAATTGTCAAAATTGTCAAAATTGTCAAAATTGTCAAAATTGTCAAAATTGTCAAAATTGTCAAAATTTTCAAAATTTTCAAAATTTTCAAAATTGTCAAAATTGTCAAAATTGTCAAAATTGTAAAAATTGTAAAAATTGTAAAAATTGTCAAAATTGTCAAAATTGTCAAAATTGTCAAAATTGTCAAAATTGTTAAAATTATCAAAATTGTCAAAATTGTCAAAATTGTCAAAATTGTCAAAATTGTCAAAATTGTCAAAATTGTCAAAATTGTCAAAATTGTCAAAATTGTCAAAATTGTCAAAATTGTCAAAATTGTCAAAATTGTCAAAATTGTCAAAATTGTCAAAATTGTCAAAATTGTCAAAATTGTCAAAATTGTCAAAATTGTCAAAATTGTCAAAATTGTCAAAATTGTCAAAATTGTCAAAATTGTCAAAATTGTCAAAATTGTCAAAATTGTCAAAATTGTCAAAATTGTCAAAATTGTCAAAATTGTCAAAATTGTCAAAATTGTCAAAATTGTCAAAATTGTCAAAATTGTCAAAATTGTCAAAATTGTCAAAATTGTCAAAATTGTCAAAATTGTCAAAATTGTCAAAATTGTCAAAATTGTCAAAATTGTTAAAATTGTCAAAATTGTCCAAATTGTCAAAATTGTCAAAATTGTCAAAATTGTCAAAATTGTCAAAATTGTCAAAATTGTCGAAATTGTCAAAATTGTCAAAATTGTCAAAATTGTCAAAATTGTCAAAATTGTCAAAATTGTCAAAATTGTCAAAATTGTCAAAATTGTCAAAATTGTCAAAATTGTTAAAATTGTTAAAATAATCAAAATTGTCAAAATTGTCAAAATTGTCAAAATTGTCAAAATTTACAAAATTGTCGAAATTGTCAAAATTGTCAAAATTGTCAAAATTGTTAAAATTGTTAAAATTATCAAAATTGTCAAAATTGTCAAAATTGTCAAAATTGTCAAAATTGTCAAAATTGTCAAAATTGTCAAAATTGTTAAAATTGTCAAAATTGTCCAAATTGTCAAAATTGTCAAAATTGTCAAAATTGTCAAAATTGTCAAAATTGTCAAAATTGTCAAAATTGTCAAAATTGTCAACATTGTCAAAATTGTCAAAATTGTCAAAATTGTCAAAATTGTCAAAATTGTCAAAATTGTCAAAATTGTCAAAATTGTCAAAATTGTCAAAATTGTCAAAATTTTCAAAATTTTCAAAATTTTCAAAATTGTCAAAATTGTCAAAATTGTCAAAATTGTAAAAATTGTAAAAATTGTAAAAATTGTCAAAATTGTCAAAATTGTCAAAATTGTCAAAATTGTCAAAATTGTTAAAATTATCAAAATTGTCAAAATTGTCAAAATTGTCAAAATTGTCAAAATTGTCAAAATTGTCAAAATTGTCAAAATTGTCAAAATTGTCAAAATTGTCAAAATTGTCAAAATTGTCAAAATTGTCAAAATTGTCAAAATTGTCAAAATTGTCAAAATTGTCAAAATTGTCAAAATTGTCAAAATTGTCAAAATTGTCAAAATTGTCAAAATTGTCAAAATTGTCAAAATTGTCAAAATTGTCAAAATTGTCAAAATTGTCAAAATTGTCAAAATTGTCAAAATTGTCAAAATTGTCAAAATTGTCAAAATTGTCAAAATTGTCAAAATTGTCAAAATTGTCAAAATTGTCAAAATTGTCAAAATTGTCAAAATTGTCAAAATTGTCAAAATTGTCAAAATTGTCAAAATTGTCAAAATTGTCAAAATTGTCAAAATTGTCAAAATTGTCAAAATTGTCAAAATTGTCAAAATTGTTAAAATTGTCAAAATTGTCCAAATTGTCAAAATTGTCAAAATTGTCAAAATTGTCAAAATTGTCAAAATTGTCAAAATTGTCGAAATTGTCAAAATTGTCAAAATTGTCAAAATTGTCAAAATTGTCAAAATTGTCAAAATTGTCAAAATTGTCAAAATTGTCAAAATTGTCAAAATTGTTAAAATTGTTAAAATAATCAAAATTGTCAAAATTGTCAAAATTGTCAAAATTGTCAAAATTTACAAAATTGTCGAAATTGTCAAAATTGTCAAAATTGTCAAAATTGTTAAAATTGTTAAAATTATCAAAATTGTCAAAATTGTCAAAATTGTCAAAATTGTCAAAATTGTCAAAATTGTCAAAATTGTCAAAATTGTCAAAATTGTTAAAATTGTCAAAATTGTCCAAATTGTCAAAATTGTCAAAATTGTCAAAATTGTCAAAATTGTCAAAATTGTCAAAATTGTCAAAATTGTCAAAATTGTCAACATTGTCAAAATTGTCAAAATTGTCAAAATTGTCAAAATTGTCAAAATTGTCAAAATTGTCAAAATTGTCAAAATTGTCAAAATTGTCAAAATTGTCAAAATTGTCAAAATTGTCAAAATTGTCAAAATTGTCAAAATTGTTAAAATTGTTAAAATTATCAAAATTGTCAAAATTGTCAAAATTGTCAAAATTGTCAAAATTGTCAAAATTGTCAAAATTGTCAAAATTGTCAAAATTGTCAAAATTGTCAAAATTGTCAAAATTGTTAAAATTGTCCAAATTGTCAAAATTGTCAAAATTGTCAAAATTGTCAAAATTTACAAAATTTTCAAAATTGTCAAAATTGTCAAAATTGTCAAAATTGTCAAAATTGTCAAAATTGTCAAAATTGTCAAAATTGTCAAAATTGTCAAAATTGTCAAAATTGTCAAAATTGTCAAAATTGTCAAAATTGTCAAAATTGTCAAAATTGTCAAAATTGTCAAAATTGTCAAAATTGTCAAAATTGTCAAAATTGTCAAAATTGTCAAAATTGTCAAAATTGTCAAAATTGCCAAAATTGTCAAAATTGTCAAAATTGTCAAAATTGTCAAAATTGTCAAAATTGTCAAAATTGTCAAAATTGTCAAAATTGTCAAAATTGTCAAAATTGTCAAAATTGTCAAAATTGTCAAAATTGTCAAAATTGTCAAAATTGTCAAAATTGTCAAAATTGTCAAAATTGTCAAAATTGTCAAAATTGTCAAAATTGTCAAAATTGTCAAAATTGTCAAAATTGTCAAAATTGTCAAAATTGTCAAAATTGTCAAAATTGTCAAAATTGTCAAAATTGTCAAAATTGTCAAAATTGTCAAAATTGTCAAAATTGTCAAAATTGTCAAAATTGTCAAAATTGTCAAAATTGTCAAAATTGTCAAAATTGTCAAAATTGTCAAAATTGTCAAAATTGTCAAAATTGTCAAAATTGTCAAAATTGTCAAAATTGTCAAAATTGTCAAAATTGTCAAAATTGTTAAAATTGTTAAAATTATCAAAATTGTCAAAATTGTCAAAATTGTCAAAATTGTCAAAATTGTCAAAATTGTCAAAATTGTCAAAATTGTTAAAATTGTCCAAATTGTCAAAATTGTCAAAATTGTCAAAATTTACAAAATTGTCAAAACAGTCCAGATTGTCAAAATTG
Source organism: Culex pipiens pallens (assembly GCF_016801865.2). NCBI lineage: Eukaryota > Metazoa > Arthropoda > Insecta > Diptera > Culicidae > Culex > Culex pipiens. Next base: position 21,039,013 of record NC_068937.1, read on the forward strand.
TCGAAAATTTTCAAAAATGTAGAAAATTGTCGAAAATTGAAAAAATTGAAAAAAATATCGAAATTGTCAAAATTGTCAAAATCGACTAAATTATCAAAATTGACAAAATAGTCAAAATTGTTAAACTTTGATTGAAGTACAGCTGTCGACCCACCCTAAAGCTCAAGCGAACTCTCAAAAATCTTATTCTCAGAGGGATTCATCAAAGCAATCTCGAGCAAAATTCTCTCCCTCTCTCTCTCTCTTGTTTTGTTTATGGCACTTGAAGCAATAACTGGCGGTGATAAACATTGATAACACGCGCGCTGCTTTTGAGAGTGTACAGTAGAGGCCGCCATTTGAAATTGTCAAATTTGTCAAAATTGTAAAAATTGTAAAAATTGTAAAAATTGTAAAAATTGTCAAAATTGTCAAAAATGTCAAAATTGTCAAAATTGTCAAAATTGTCAAATTGTCAAAATTGTCAAAATTGTCAAAATTGTCAAAATTGTCAAAATTGTCAAAATTGTCAAAATTGTCAAAATTGTCAAAATTGTCAAAATTGTCAAAATTGTCAAAATTGTCAAAATTGTCAAAATTGTCAAAATTGTCAAAATTGTCAAAATTGTCAAAATTGTCAAAATTGTCAAAATTGTCAAAATTGTCAAAATTGTCAAAATATTCAAAATTGTCAAAATTGTCAAAATTGTCAAAATTGTCAAAATTGTCAAAATTGTCAAAATTGTAAAAATTTTAAAAATTGACAAAATTGTCAAAATTGTCAAAACAGTCCAGATTGTTGTTTTGTGTTGAACTAAAAAAAATTGTTCCCGTGAACTGTCGGGAAGTTATGTGTTAGTGTGTGTGTTTGTGTTGAAACGTCAGCGTTGCTGAGTGCACAGTGAGAAAAAGTGTCGTAGAAAATTTATCACCGAAACATGCCGAGGGAGAGCAAGAAATGCGGAACCTGCTGTCGAAAGACACCCCCGAGGGTGAACGGCAAGACGTTGCCTGAAATCATCCACTGGATCAGCTGTGACACCTGTTCGAGATGGTTTCACGCCATCTGCATGAATATCTCCGACGCGCAGATGGAAAAGGTTGACGATTTCTGCTACGCCTGTGACAGCTGCACAGTGCGAGGTAGACTTGTCCCAAAATCAACACTCCCAGCGTCTGCTTCACCTGGCGAAGTCGACGAGCTGAAGAAGATCATCCGGGCACTATCTGAACAGCTGTCGAAGCTTCAAGTAGAGCTGGATTTGGTCAGAACCAGCAGTAAGAAGTAAATCGATCGTATCCAGTCTAAGCTACACGATAACCGACCAGACGCTGCTGTGGATCGCCTGAATGCTGACTTGAATGTGAACCTGGAGGAGATTCAAACCGGGGCGCACCTCGCTCGTACCTGCTCTCGGTCAGTGAACTCGAGCAGAATCGCTGTGAACAAGATACCTTTTCGAGAGGGGGAGAATGTCAGCACTATCGTCGAAAACATGTTGACACTTCTAGAATGTTCAACCGAAATGGAAAATGTGACCAGCTGCTTCCGTCTGCCAGTAAAGCCGTCGAAATGGTCTGACCGCTCGCTCACTCCAACGATCCTTGTCATCTTCAACAACGCCGATGCGAGACAGCATGTGCTAAAGCGATACTTCGAGCGACTTAAAGAGGCGAAGCTGTGTAACCTAAAGGATGGTCCCGCTCTCGACTACCGTTTCACGCTAAACGAAGTGCTGTCGGTTAACACGTTCAGAATACGGAACCTCGCCCTTCGCCTTAAACAGCAAAGTCTGGTCAAATCCGTGTTCTTGAGAAACGACCGAGTTTCCGTGCTTCTTCCGGGACAGCGGCGATATGTCCCCGTTGAGACCACGGCGCAGCTTCAAGAGATGACAGGAACCGAACATGGCGGTGAGGATTCTTCGTCAATTTTCTTCGATGCCAGATCGGCCGACGTGTCGGCCTCTTCTCGCTGTTGACTCCCAGCTTCGCTGACGTTTCCCGCCCACCAATCAACATGCCAATCATTACCAACCTCCGTATCGGACACTTGAACGTCAGAAGCCTTGAGCGCCACATTGATGGCGTCAAACTTCTTCTGGATGCCAACCGTTACCATCTTTTTGCGGTGACGGAAACTAAACTTAAGAAGTCATCCCCAGTGGGACCTGTCAGGATTCCTGGCTACAATTTCACTCGACACTCTTTACCAGCTGGCCGCGGCCGAGGATCAAAAGCCTGTGGAGGGGTCGGGCTCTACGTCCGAAAGGATCTGAAGGCATCCTTAATCATCACGTCTTCCCACGACATCTCTCTCCCGATCGCATCAAGAGTAGAGTACATGGTGGTCCAAATCAAGATCGGTGAGCTGAACCTCGGAGTAGCCGTTTTCTACAACCCCGTGTGTTCAAATCAAACGTTTAGTCAGCACTACGAAAAGGTTTTGCTCGAAATGCTCGACTATGGTTTCGACCGGACGTTCATCGTCGGGGATTTTAACATCAACGTTGACGCTAACCCGCCCTCCACGAACCTGACCGCACTGAAGAGGATCAACTCGACGTTCAACTTGGTGGTCCTACCTACTGGTCCCACCCGAATCACAGACACGTCCTCGACTACCATTGATCTGTTGATCACCGATTGTCCCCAACACATCAAGAAGGCAAAAGCGACCTCTGCAAGCAACATCTCGGACCACGAAGTCGTCTTTTTGATTGCGGACATCAAAGTACCAAGGCCCGCAAGGAGAACAGTCCGTGCACGGAGCTTCAGGAACATCGACCAAGTCCAGCTGCAAGCAGACTTCGAAGCCAAAGACTTCCGACGGTTCTTCATTGAAGAAAACGTCGAGGCGAAAACAACGATGCTGACCGCCGAGCTGACCAACCTATTGAACGTACACGCTCCCGAACGCAACATCACTGTTCGCGACGAGCGCACCCCCTGGATCACGAGGCCGATCAAGCAAGCTGTAGAGTTGAGAGATCTTGCTTTCAAGCTTTACTCTCGCAACCCGAACCGGCGCCGCGGGGATAACCACCCAAGTAACCATCCAGCACTTAAACATAGCCACAATTCAGCATTTAATGCGCTTTTACAGCTATGAGTAAAAGCTGAACAGTTTTTACGTCAGCACTAACAGCTACTATAGTGCTGAATAATGACCGCATTTGGACTTTACTCGGCTGGTTTAGTGCTGGCCTCGACTGTTTCTGTCCACCCCTGCGGAAAATGTCAAAACAAAAAACAGAGAGCAAAACAAAAGTTGCTCTCGCTCTCCCTCTCCCCTTGCCTTCACGATTTCTATTCTATTTTTAGTTTGCTTATAACTGCATTATCGACTGAGCTGATTGTGATGTTGTTTTGTTGATGATGTTCTGCAGAGGGGTATGGAAGTTGACATCGCTGTTGTGGTGATGGTCCTGAGCCCGTGTCCGCACGGCTAAGTGAGAAGTAATTTCCCAGTGCAACTTCAATGCATCTTGTGTTTACTGTTTCAGACTATAGACTAAAATACATTTATTTTGTTCTTGATCACATTTGAAAAGTTTTTTTTTGGAGATTCATCAAAATCAATTGACTGCCTTTATTAATTAAACATATTTATATTTATGCACAACATACAAAATAAACCACTCAAAACAAATCCTTCCTACAAACATGTCTTGAATGCGAACAACAAAAATCTCTGCCTCCCGGCAAATCAAATAAAATTAACCGCTTTGCTCTCCATGTCGTCATTGCCGTGCATCCGACGTTGTGGGTAGCTTCGAGCACTTCCTTGCAGGCTCCGGACATCCTACGGGACTACGGGCCATCGTACTCTGTAGATCATCCGGACGGAGCTTGCCCAGAACAGTTGACAAGTTGATCTTCCACATGGTGACGGTGCAGAGTTTGGAAAGTACTGGAAAAATTAATTAAGCAACTCTGTAAAAATTTTAATCCATCAAATTATTACACATACTTACATGAAAAACCGAGTTCAAACTTAGCTGAAAAGAAAAACTATTAGCTAATTTCTGCTAATTTCCAAATTTCGGACAAGACGACGAGTGAGAGAGAAGTTTGTTTTCCTTTGTTCACTCTCTCTTTCACTCTTCACTCAAAATCTGAATCGTGTTGCCAGTTTGATGAATAATCTTGGAAGTGTTGCTAGGCGTAGCTCTAAATCAGCATTATAACAGCTATTGACTGTGCAGTTGAACTAGTGCTGATTTGCATTAACAAATGCTGTTGTGTGACTAATTAGCAATTGAAGTGCCAGTATCCTGCTGATTAATGACTTTAATTAGTGCTGGATGGTTACTTGGGCAGTGGCTGGATTACACGCTAAAACGTGACCGCGCCAGTGCTCTAATTTCGGAAGCAAAAAAGCGGTATGGAGAATTGCACTTTGGTCAAGATCTACCGGCGAAAAAGCTTTGGTCCAATCTTCGTCGAGAGGGAGTCCACAACTCTTCGAAGCAGAACGCATCCACCAACGAGATTGACGCAGATGAGCTCAACCGTTTTTTTGCTGAGGGTCACCGACAACTGGGAGCCGGGGTTCAACGGAACGCTCTGGGCGAACCAAACCACAGGACAGCTACTGACCACGGGGCAGCCGAGTTCGGCTTCCGTCACACGAACGTTGATGAAGTCTGCCGCAAACTTTTCGAGATTCAAACGAACGCCACTGGTTCGGACGGTATACCAATATCGTTTGTGAAGCTGCTGTGCCCCTTCGTCCTCCCGGTCCTAGCGCATCTGTTCAACGCCATAATCGACTCCCAAGCATTTCCGGTGCAGTGGAAAACGGCCATCATAACACCCATCCCAAAAACGTCCAACCCTATCCAACCCAAGGACTTTCGCCCCATTAGTGTCCTTCCGGCAGTTTCCAAGGTTTTGGAGAAGATTTTGCTGAACCAAATAACCGAACATCTTGATAACCCCGACGCTCCCCTGCTGGCGCGAAACCAATCGGGGTATAGGAAGGGTTTTGGAACCACAACGGCGTTGGCAAAAGTGACCCACGACATCTACAGTAACCTGGATTCCAATCGCTGCACTGTGATGGTGCTGGTCGATTTCTCGTTGGCATTTAATTGTGTCGATCACCGATTACTCGCAGCGAAGCTTAACGAAGAGTTCCGGTTCTCTGAAACAGCATGTCGGCTAGTTTCGTCATTTCTGGGACAACGGCAACAAGCAGTACGAAGCGGAAACGGAACTTCGGCTATGAGAGAGGTAGTTGATGGCACTCCACAAGGCTCGTGTTTGAGTGCGCTGCTGTTCAGTCTCTACATTAACAGTTTGCCGGCGACTCTCAAATGCAAGTATCAACTGTATGCCGACGACCTACAGATATATCTGTCTGGTCCAATCTCGAAGGTCGACGAATTGATAAGAACCGTTAACGAAGACCTCGATGCGATAACGCGGTGGGCCGCCGGGAACAGCCTGCATCCTAACCCGAAGAAGACTCAGGCCATCATCTTCAACAAGACGGGAAGAGTTGAGCCGCAGACGGACATCGTCTTCGACGGAGTGGTAGTGCCGCTGTTGGACACGGTTACAAACCTGGGACTGCAGTTCGACCACAACATGACGTGGAAACACCAGGTCAACACCGTGGTCCAAAAGGCGTTCAATACACTCCGAACGTTGCGTCGCTTCACACCAGTACTATCAACAGCCACGCGCCGGAAGTTGGTTCAAGCCGTGGTGGTACCTATTTTTACGTACTGTGATGTAGTGTACTATCATGGGCTCTCGGCGTCACTCAAAGACCAACTTCATCGCTGCTTTAAGTCGGCGGTGCGTTTTGTTTATCGCCTCCGAAGGCGGGATACAACTGCGGCCGTCAGAAGTACCATCCTGGGACACGACCTGCCGTCGAACTACCACCTCCGGACATGTTGCTTCATCAAGCGGGGGTATGATGGCAATCTGCCTGAGTACATCCTGGAACATCTGACACACGGACAACAGCAGCGAACGCGGTCACTCATCATCCCGAGGCATACGACAACCAGTGGAAAAAGTGTCCTGGTGGCGGGAGCGTCTTGCTGGAATAACCTGCCTCTGGAAGTGAAGCAGAAACCCACCATGCCTACTTTTAAGAGTGCTGTCAAACGTTTAGTTTTAAATCAGAATTAACTTAAGTTCAGTTTTGATTTGTTGAATTTTATTTTGGATCCTACAGTAATCAATCGATATGATACAATCCTTGACCTGATGCACAGTTTATACTAACAGGCTATCGTAACCAATAAAACAACAAATTACAAATTACAAATTGTCGAAAATTTTCAAAAATGTAGAAAATTGTCGAAAATTGAAAAAATTGAAAAAAATATCGAAATTGTCAAAATTGTCAAAATCGACTAAATTATCAAAATTGACAAAATAGTCAAAATTGTTAAACTTTGATTGAAGTACAGCTGTCGACCCACCCTAAAGCTCAAGCGAACTCTCAAAAATCTTATTCTCAGAGGGATTCATCAAAGCAATCTCGAGCAAAATTCTCTCCCTCTCTCTCTCTCTTGTTTCGTTTATGGCACTTGAAGCAATAACTGGCGGTGATAAACATTGATAACACGCGCGCTGCTTTTGAGAGTGTACAGTAGAGGCCGCCATTTGTCGGAATCAAAGAGTCCTTTGACAGTTTTTGGGTTATCAAGGGCTACCGAACGGAAGGGGAAATGTCACTTTCATGGTCTACTCTGATTTCAGTACTTTTCTTTTGAGGAAATTTAATAAGTTATTTCCACCAATTAGGCCATTTATTTAGATGTCAAGCTAAGAAATAAGTAAACAAACACGCTCTCTCTCGCCAAACATTAGCGCACACACAGTTGGTGATGTAATTCAACGGCTGACTGCCGTTCGCCGCCGACTACAGTCGGGGAGCCATTCGTTTGCCGTTGCCACCATCAACAACCCTTGCGTGGTCCACGGAGCGCATGCGCGCCCTGGCCACTCTCCCTCTCTTTCGGGCAGGTGGTCGGTCAATCGGTCGACAGCGGAACCAGAGACCAGAGTCGCGGTCGTTCCGTCGCGGGAACCAGCAGCTGACAGTTCTCTCCGGGTTCTGAGGGAAGAGTGGAAGAAGAAGAAAAAAAGTGTGTGCAAAAATCGGACCAAGGGTTACTACGGTGAACGTCGGAAAAAGTTTGATCCCGCCGGAAGTGGGCTCGGTTCCGGGTGATTATCGCTGTCAGCGTCGAGTTTGGGTGCTAGAGTAGGCCATGGAGTGCACCTAGAGCTGTCAAAAGGAGGAGGAGAATCGCTGCAAATTGGTCGTCCGAAAAGGAGAAGAACCTGGAAAGGGGGTGGAGGAGGGTTGAAAATTGATCGACAAGTCGACACTGGGCACCCGATTAACAAGAAAAAACAGTAACAATGTCGTCACTGGAGCACGACAGCAACGCTCCGGTGGATCCACGGGTGCAGGTAAGTTGACACTTTGGGAGTTGACATTTTGGCACTGAGATTTTCCAAAGGGGGTGCGTGGTGTGGGGTTTGAGCGCTGTCAACAATTTTAGGGCCTGCTTGGATTGCGCGATGTACGCACACTAGCCTGTCCCATTTTGAGGTCATGTCGAGTAATTTCAGGTGCTCACTTCTTAAATGATAGATTATGATGTTAGGAACAATGTTTTCTTAGACAAGAAAAAATAATAAAATACTTTCTCGCACCCCCTAGTCGATTTACTGAAAAAAGTCACTTTTTTGAACAAATTTTCTAAAATCGCTTGGAATCAATACAAAAACTGTTTCGATCAGGTGTGTATTACCTGCAAACGATAGGTTTTTGTCCATAGATTAAGATGCACTATCAATATTGGACCAAAATTTAAGTTTTTGGACTCTCCCAGGCGGATTTGAGTCGAAAAAATCGCATTTTTTCGAAACTTTTTTCAGAAATGTTAATTTAATTCAGGGTAGCCTATTTTTCCCAGTGAAACCAATACATGCAGCTTATAGGAAATTTCATGGCAAACATTTTTCCCTCTGAGAAAATTCAATTTCGACACTCCAGAGCCGAGATATTTGAGTTTTAGTGAGGAAAAAAGTGCCAATTTTCAAAATTTCTTAGAATTCAGAAGCAAGGCCTACTAATTACACGATGTAGCAAGCATATGTCTCAAAGGTCAGGGTATGCTTTTTTATAGTAATTTTGGCCGCTGAATCCGAATCTGAAATCAAATTTCGTGTAAACAGTGATGTTTTGGAGCTACACCCTTTTGGAATGTTATTTGCGTGTTTAAGAGGCAGTTTTTGTAAATATTGCTCGGTTTGTTCTAGAGGTCGTATCGAGGTGTTCCGATTTGGATGAAACTTTCAGCGTTTGTTTGTCTATACATGAGATGAACTCATGCCAAATATGAGCCCTCTACGACAAAGGGAAGTGGGGTAAAACGGGCATTGAAGTTTGAGGTCCAAAAAATATAAAACATCTTAAAATTGCTCGCATTTTAGTAAAACTTCATCAATTCCAACTCTCTTAGATGCATTCGAAAGGTCTCTTCAAAATGAGCCATTGACATCGAGGATTGGTTTAACATTTTCTCATAGCTTTTGCAAATTACTGTTAAAAATGTTTTTTTTAAACCTCAATATCTTTTTGCAACAGCCAGCAACACCCAAACTCTTTTAGTTCAAAAGTTAGGGAATTTCATGGACTATAAGCCTACGGTAATAACTTTTTGGCCAATCGCAGTTTTTCTCATAGTTTTTCGATTTTTCTATAACAAACATTTTACAACGTTAGTTATTGTCCTGTAGGCATCCATAGCGGCACTTTTTAGTCTCACTTTTGTCATATTCGAAATCCTCGGAAAATTCAAACTTCAATGCCCGTTTTACCCCCCTCCCCTTTGTCGTAGAGGGCTCATATTTGGCATGAGTTCATCTCATGTATAGACAAACAAACGCTGAAAGTTTCATCCAAATCGGAACACCTCGATACGACCTCTAGAACAAACCGAGCAATATTTACAAAAACTGCCTCTTAAACACGCAAATAACATTCCAAAAGGGTGTAGCTCCAAAACATCACTGTTTACACGAAATTTGATTTCAGATTCGGATTCAGCGGCCAAAATTACTATAAAAAAGCATACCCTGACCTTTGAGACATATGCTTGCTACATCGTGTAATTAGTAGGCCTTGCTTCTGAATTCTAAGAAATTTTGAAAATTGGCACTTTTTTCCTCACTAAAACTCAAATATCTCGGCTCTGGAGTGTCGAAATTGAATTTTCTCAGAGGGAAAAATGTTTGCCATGAAATTTCCTATAAGCTGCATGTATTGGTTTCACTGGGAAAAATAGGCTACCCTGAATTAAATTAACATTTCTGAAAAAAGTTTCGAAAAAATGCGATTTTTTCGACACAAATCCGCCTGGGAGAGTACAAAAACTTAAATTTTGGTCCAATATTGATAGTGCATCTTAATCTATGGACAAAAACCTATCGTTTGGAGATAATACACACCTGATCGAAACAGTTTTTGTATTGATTCCAAGCGATTTTAGAAAATTTGTTCAAAAAAGTGACTTTTTTCAGTAAATCGACTAGGGGGTGCGAGAAAGTATTTTATTATTTTTTCTTGTCTAAGAAAACATTGTTCCTAACATCATAATCTATCATTTAAGAAGTGAGCACCTGAAATTACTCGACATGACCTCAAAATGGGACAGGCTAACGCACACACACACAGCTAGACATGGCGAAGAGATGGAGCAATTTTGATTGCTTTTTAGCTCAGAGAGAGAGAGAGAGGTTGAAAAAAAAAACAAAATTGCAATGTTATTTTCGCCACCGTCCCGAGGGGCTTTGCGGGGGTGGAAAAACCAGTAAATAGAGCTATCTAAGCCCGATCTCACACACACTAGCGCACCATTTGTTTTGCTGGCCGGTACAAAATTTAACCTCACTTTTTTTCGTGTACGTACACGCAATACATGCACACGTAGATAACTCTATTGAACTCGCTGACAGCGGTGGCGACGACACGGTTTTTGTGGACATTGCATACATTCGGGGGAGGGGTGGGAATTCGGCATGATGATTGGAAAATCGGTTGGAAATGTGGGTAGAGCTGGAAAATTACTTTTTTTTTGCAGCTTTGGGAGGTTCTCGATACGAATGAGTGGGGGTAGAGTGGTGTTGAAGTTTGGAGGTGTTTGCGTAATGTGATACTGGCGTTTATCGCCGGGAGGTGATCTAATTAGGCTTGTTATCGCGGTGGTATATGGAGAATTCAGGAGTTTATTGGTTTGGATTTCATTCGAGCAAGTTATAAAAAAAAACAGAAAATATTGAAGAATGAAACAGTTCAATGTTTGAAAAATTAACCATGTTACCAATTCGATTGAATTTTTGCTTGATTAAATATTTAGAAAGTCCTTTTTTGCTAAGAACAACACATTTTTCGTTTGAGATGGTTTCAATTCAAAAACGTTCGATAATTCACATCACGCTTATGCGAACATTAGAATTAACGAATTTGCTATGCAATAAAAAAGAATTAGTTCGGAACGAGGTTTAAAATCATTAATTATTTTCTATAATACGTTTAAATCAAATTATGTTTGAATAAACTGTTAAAAGAAAGGGGGCATAAAAAAATCGACCGGTTTTTGTAAATTTTATTGTAAAATAATATATATTCAAATATTGTTTTTCAAAATGTTATATTCTTTCTAACATAAATTCATCCATTCTTTTAAACAAGGGCAGTTCTTTAAATAAATTTAGACAATATTTGTTCAACTTTTAAAGTAATGAATCTTCGAACATATATTTAAGAATTAAGTTTTCTTCAATGCGATGTTATTTTTGTTGGGTTTTGTGTGTGTGTTTTTTATTATTTGAAATCTGATAGTTAACAGTTGAATAGTTTCATAAAAAATAGTCTGCTTTAAACGAGGTTTTAAAGTTATTTATCATTCCAAACAAACTTATTATTCTTCCAGTCCGATAAAAACATTATTTAAATTTTAAAGTCTTAGGTATGAGTGGATCATATCTTACTGCATCTAAAGGGGGAGGAAAGAATACGTGGACATACCTATAGGTGAATGAGTGTGGCAGAGAAGAGAGTGTTGCGTAAGGCGAAGGCAGGCCAGCCGAGAGAGAAGTTGAGAATGTGTGCGTGAGTAAACGAGAAATAAATCAGTCGTGTGTTTTGCTTGGGCATGAAAGGACGCGTCTTTTTACTTGAATCCGAAATATTGATAAATCGGGTGAAAGTCACAAAAATACCGTACCAAAAGCTCCGAATTTTTGCTGTGTTGATGGTGTTTCCACGTTTTCAAAAATAATATCTTCGAAACAGTTGAACCAATTTAAGCTTAAGAAACGGTATAAGTTGGGCTTTTAAGTAAAACTACTATGAAATTTAAAAAAAACTGGAAATAATAACATAATAATATACGTATAGCAACAAGCTTAATGTTCAGTCATTTTATTGAAATAAATTTGGTTTGCTTCAAATGTTTTTGTGAGCTTTTTTCACTCTTTAAAACTAGATCCGATCTTTAAATAGTATCCAATCCATGATAAATAGTCTGACTTATATGATAAGGCCATTGCTAATTTTATTTCAAGTTTTTTCCCCAAAAAATACGAGGGCAAAAAATGCTGATTGAAATAAAAATTTGCATTACTGTAATTATGTACAAGGCAATGGTTTGAAAATTAAAATTTATTTTTTGCCATTCCGTCGTGAAACTACTTACTTTTCCTGTAATTCTTGAACGACGAAATAGCCTACTTTTCTGTACCAAAAATAATAGAATCGAATAGCAACACTTTTCAAAATAAATGCTGAAAAGTTCTACTTTTCAGCACTCAAATGGGTGCTGAAAAGTTGGACTTTTCAGCACATGTTTCGAAAAGTAACACTTTTCAACATTTTTTTGATTTAAACGACAAAATATATGAAAATTTGACATAAAAATTCACTCAGTGTGTGTTTTTTGGAATTGCAAAAAATGTTGTATGGAACTCGTTGCGAAACTTGATTTTTTCAGCACTCTTCGTATTTATCCAACTCGGTGAACCTCGTTGGATAAATGTACGACTCGTGCTGAAAAAATCCTCTTTTTGCAACTTGTTGCATAAACTACTATTTTTGCCTTTCTCCCCATACTGAGGAAAGCCTATAAAATCACTTGAAAATGAACTTCTTAACTCGACATTCTAGACCTTCACGTATACTTATCGACTCGGAATCAAATGCTAATCAAATTACTGTGCGTTTTGATTGGGATCGTGAAAATCGCTAGTAGCTTTTCAGAACTAAATCCGATCGCTTTGCACTCTTCGACAAAATTGCAGAGCGTTAAATTACACATTAAAATCACGAAATTTCGACAAAATTAACACCATCTGCTGGGAAAAAAATCGATTATTTTGTATTTTTCCAAATAATAATACAAACTTCAACATTTAACAGCGACCTCTAAACCTTAACTGATTTGGCAGAAATTTAAATTTTTTTATTTGTCAAACTAATATATACTAACCATATTTGTAAGAACAGCTACCATAATTGGGTTCTAAAATGAAGCTTAGATTGCTGATATTATTGTTTACAGCGATAAAGCTTATTTTTCTGAGTACAATGACACTTTGTACGACCACAAAGAGTTTAAAATGGATTTTTAAATCAATTTTGAAAAGTTAACCTCGCGGTCCTTCTTGACAGAAAAGCTCCTACTTGACAGCTCGTTCCAAGGGGACCATAGTTGATCCATCGCAAAAATGTTGTCTTGTCAAAAAAAAAAAATTTGTATCAAAATGAAAAAAAGTGATCAGAAATGGTTTTTAATCGTGTTTTTTTACCGTTGTACATAAAAATTGACTTAGGGCTTTAGTACCCAAATTGGGTCCTAAAATTAAACTTAAATTTGTGATATTATTGTTCACAACGATAAAGCTTATTTTTCTGAGTACAATTAGCCTTTTTAGGACTGCAAAGAATTTTAAATGGATATTTAAATCAATTTAAAAAATAACTTCGTACCCCTTTTTGACAGAAAAGATCCTACTTGACAGCTCGTTCCAAGGGGACCATAGTTGATCCATCAATAGAATGTTGTCTTGCCAATTTATTTTTTTGCAATAAAATTTAATAAAAAGTGATCAGAAATGGGTTTTATTCGTATTTTTTACCATTGAACATTAAAATTTACATAGGGCTTTAGGACCCTATTGTATGGAGTCTTGTATGAAAGAACCAATGATGCAAAATTACTCTTTTGGTCATAATTTTGTTATTTGTTAGTTAGTCTTTGATATTTTTTATCAGAAAATTTCACTTATGGTTAGACTGGATCGAAGATATCGGCTTTTAGAATTTGGTGCTATTTGAGTAAGCAAAACAATATTTTTTTTTGCTTTTTTTTTGTAGTTAGAGGTCCAATCTTCAAAGCTACAAACTTAAAAAACAAACAAAATTCTTAAAAATTTAATTTTAGGTTGGATTACCTCAAAAACGATGAACTTAATCAAACTTTCTTTAAGGTACTTCTTGTATGTATTCAAATCTAAGCATACATTTAAAACCAATTTAAAAAAATTTGGACAGTTTTTAAAGGGGTGTGGGACATTTCGCCGAATATAAAAAAAAGAAAAAAAGAAAAAGAATAAAAAATGTACTAAAAAAGGGTTTGAGAATACTTCTGTGAGTATTTTCATTCTTTCAAACATGAATCGTTCTTTTTTAAATTCGGCGAAATGTCCATTCGGCGAAACGTACCAGACCCTTTTTAAAGTGTATTTCTAAATTATATATATTTTTTCACAATTTTGAAAACACTGCAAATATTTTTTGCCCTTGCCCTCTTAAAATATTATCAAAATATTATTATTTAAAAAATATTATTGCTCAAATAGTTTTTTTTTGTTAGAATGTGATTTTTTTTGTTTGGAATATTTTTTTCCAATTTTCTCTCATCCATACTTACAACTTTGCCGAAGACGCCAAATACATCAGAATTCCCCGTCACAAGATACAGATTCTAAAATATTTAGATACCACAAAGTAAAAAACAATCATGGTAAAATTAAATCTAAAAAGGGGTACATCTTTTATGTCAGAAAAAAACGTTAATTTAACCTCTAATAAATTTACATCTGGCGAACGCTGGAAAAAAAATCTGTAATCCCAAAAAAATATCAAACCAGCGAATTTGTATGGAACCTGGTAAGGACGAAACAATGAGCAAAATGGCTTCTTTGATCAAAGTTAAGAGTAAATAAAAAAAAGTACAAAGGAATACATTGAGTTTTCTCGGAATTCGCAAAATAAATCAAGAAGTCAAGAAAAAAATTCATTGAAAGCAGACAAATATTAAAGACATTTTAAAACAAATGTTTTATTTGATTAAAAATTGTAAAATTAACATTGCAGAGCAAAAAACCTAACCATTTTTAATAGGTTTTCCATGTTTTCAGTTGAAATAAACAAAAAATTCAAACAAACAAAGAGATTTGAGCAAGATTTTGGGACTCAGTCGGATTTTGACAAAATTTACTCAGTCAACAACAAATAAAAACAAAGTTAAGCTGGTCTGTATGGAAACTACTTTACATTTCTTTTTAAATATCACCAATTGGGTCCTAAAATTAAGCCTAAATTTGGGATATTATTGTTCACCACGATAAAGCATATTTTTCTGAGTACCATCATCTGGGGCGAATTAGGACAGCAGTTTTAGCAATGTTGCAGCCTGATAGTTTGCTTTTTTGAAGTGGTTTCAGTTCGACCAGATTCACAGCAACAAAATGTGTTCATTCATTCCCAAATTTGAAGCTTTTAAGTGCTCTAAAACGTGCTGTCCCTAGTCAGACCGATTCGCCCCAGTTGACGGTACAATGACCCTTTGTGTGGATTTTTAAATCAATTTTGAAAAATTAACTCCGCGGCTCTTCTTGACAGAAAAGGTCCTACTTGACAGCTCGTTCCACAAGGGGACCATAGTTGATCCATCGAAAAAATGTTGTCTTGTCAATCATTATTCTTGCATAAAAATGAAAAAAAGTGATCAGAAATGGTTTTTAATCGTGTTTTTTACCGTTGTACATAAAAATTTATATAGGGCTTTTGGACCCTATTTCAGGTCTCTCGATTGTACCAGCTCAGCAAATAATGCACACAACAAACCACTTGAGCTAATTGATTTCCCCTTTTTTATTAAAATTTCTGCGGCCTTCACCGCGCGTTGCGGTGTCATAAAACCGCGCACACTTCATTCTTCTACGTTCCAATGAACCATAAATTGACGCGTCCCCGTTCCCACATTTGCATACAGAATTTCACTGCCGCTCACACTCACGCACGGCTTCTGCTCCCTTTTAAATATAGAACCAGTGTTGTCATCAGCTGACTCTTCTTTTCTCTTTTTTTATTTTCAAGATCGAACTCGAAAAGCTCAACGAGGCCACAGACAACATCAACAAGTATGAACTTGATTTGGAGGTTAGTAGACCCTGCCACAAATGTTGCTGAAATTAGCTAAATTATTTGTTGTTGTTTTTTCGCGATCGCAGGAAGCCAAGACCGACTTTCGCGAGCTGCTCAAGGAGAGCATCGAGAAGATCAAGGCGGTCGCAAAGAAGCTGGGCAACTCGATCGATTCTGCCAAACCGTACTACGAAGCAAGGCTGTACGCTTCGCAGGTGAGCAACTGTCACCACAGAAGCCGGCGACGAAACGTCAACAAACATTTGTTTTTTTGACAGCTCACCAAAGAGACCCAGCAGTCGGCGCTCAACTACGACAAGGCCAAGTCGGTGCACGCGGCGGCCAAGGAGATGGTGTACCTGGCGGAGCAGGGCCTCGGCGAAAAGTCCACGCTGGACACGGCCTGCCAGGAGATGCTGACGCACGCGACGACCCGCGTCAACGAGAGCCAGAACGAGTGCACCGAGATGCGGAACGTGCTGCGGATCAGCGAGCTGAAGCTGGAGGTGGCCAACAACCGGGTGGCGAAGCTGCACTCGCAGCTGCGCGGCGCGATTCGCGCCTCCAGGTGAGTTTGGGACGTTTGACAGCGGCGCAAGGTGGGTGGGGTGAGAGAGGTGTGGTAGCTGTCAGGCGCAGAGTTGGCATTTGTTTTTTATCTTTATTATTGTTGTTTATTTTTGTTCGTTTGTAGTTTGGAAATTCGCAGAAACCTGCTAATCATGAGTTTTCTAGCTTATCAGAATCAGTTATTGTTTGCGTAAGTATTGTTTTGGTAGTTTTGTTCTTTTGTATTGAGTCACGTGGGCTTTGACAGCAGTGTTGCCAACCGATTTTCTCTTTGTAGACCGTACTACGAGCTACGCGCCAACTACAACGCCGTTCTGCTTGAGCAAAAACAAAAAGTGTTGGACCTGGAGTCCAAGGTAGCGGAAGCCAAGATGAGCTACAACGAGGCGTTGACCAATCTGGAGAAGATTTCCGAGGAGATCCACCAACAGCGGAAAGCTCGCGCCAGCAGTATCGACGAGGACGCTTCCTCGTCGTCGTCCTCCACGAACCGGAACAATCCGGCCGGCCAGCTGGGACCGGCCACCCTCGCCGGAATGCACCTCCCGTTCAGCAAGTCCCCGTCGGCGGCGCGGATCGAGTGCAACGACGAGTACCTGGAGTTTCCGGCCAAGCTGGGCCTCAAGTCGAGCCCGATCAAGCAGAAGTACCTGGACAAGCTGGACTGTCCGCACCTGCTGAAGGACTTTGCGCGGAAAACGAGTCCGGGCGGCGAAAGCGACTCGGACAACAACTATCTGTTTTCGCCGAACCGGACCATCGACGACATTACGAACATGTCGTCGGAGGACATCGAGCAGTGGACGGAGATCCGGCTGTCGAACTCGAACAGCAGCAGTTCCGGGTACTCGCAGCACAACTCGCTGGCGCTGGAGGAGGACGACGGGCGGAGCATGCCGGCGGGGATTTCGGACACGACGGACACCGATACGGACGATAGCCATTCGGGGCCGAAGTGAGTATCGATGCTACCAAATTGATTTTGTTCCGTTACCAACTAATTTTCTACAAATGAATTTGAGTTGTGTTGTTGATTACCAATCAATCCAAGAGGTCTTCTTGCTCTTTTTAATGTTTTTAATTCGTTACCAACTTGCTACCAACAAATCCTAGTGGTTTTGCGCTCTTATCAATTGGTTACCAACACGATTCCTTACTAAAAATTTCAGCGGTCATTTTCGTCTTTAATCTTTACCGACTAAGCCTCTTGCCATCTTGCTACCAACAAATCCACGTGATCTTCTAGCGATTTTTAGTTCGTTACCAACTTATAAAATAGCTCTTACGGATGTCCGCGAATCGTTACCAACTAAATCAAGTAGACTTTCGCTCCTTTTTGATTCGTCATCAAATAATCCAAAGCAATTTCATGATATTCTTGACTGGCTACCAACAGCAACTTGGGGTAGTGCGTTCTTCCCAATTCGTTACCAAATAATTTAGCCATCTTTCTGATCTTCTTGAAGTGGTCCCTGCCGTCTTTTTGACTCGATATCAACTGATTCAAGTGAGCTGTATGGGTTTGCTACCAACAAATTCAACTTCCTGATTCGTTACCAATAAATTTGTACTTTTTGGCCTAACAGGTTTGTTACCAACTAAAAATCTGTAATAATCTGCACGGAAAAAAATAAATAAAAATAAGATTTCCAGATTTATGAATGTCGAATCATGAAATCGCGAATAAACGCCACGAATTTTTGAATCATGAGCTTTGGGCAAAATTTTTCCAAGAGCCGTAAATAAAATTCATGATATGGCAAGACTGAGTTAATCCATAACCGTGAATAGTGTTCATGATTTTTTGCACACTATTCATGTGTTGCTAACTAAGTTCATGATTCAATGAATACAAATTCATGACCGTGACAAAAAAAAGTCAGCGTGAATAAAAACTCACGCTATCATAAATAATGATCATAATCATTAAAATTATGATAAATTTATAGATTCACGAAGAATTTGTACGAATTCATGATACCATAATTTTATTTATCTAATCAAGCATCGCATTAATGAAATAAACTTTCAAATATAAATAAATCCACGGAAGAAAATATCCAGGGAATCGTGAGCCAACCATGAGACATTATTATTATTGAACTGTGAACAGTGTTCATGAATTCTCCACAAAAATAATTAAATATGAAATATAATTTATGACTGGGCATGACTGATTACACTTGTAAACGTAAATAACTTTCATGATTTTCATGAATCTAAAGAATAAAATTTTCACGTTCAATAAAATGCACCGCGAATAAAAGAAGTTATAAACTGTTCATGAATTTTATTCACTGATTCATGAATTTTATTCACGAATTCATGAATTTTGTTCAATGGTTCATGAATTTTGTTCAATGGTTCATGAATTTTATTCACTGATTCAAGAGTTTTATTCACTAATTCATGAATTTCATCAGAGAATAAAATTCATGAATCAGTGAATAAAACTCATGAATCAGTGAACAAAATTCATGAATTGGTGATTCATAAATCAGAGAATAAAACTCATGAAACAGTTTATATATCCAGAGTATTTTTTAAAGGTCCTATAAGCTATTGTGTTTCATATGTTTATAGGACCTATTCAAAAAAAACTCTAGATGCTTTTATTCCCAGTAAATTTTATTCAACGAGATCATTTTATTCTTTAAATTATGATTTTTTTTGATAACAACATGAACATATATTTTATGAAAATCATAAAAGTTATTCACGTTTACAAGTTTAATCACAAGTGTGTCATGACCAGTAATAAATCATATTTCACTAATTTTATTCACTGATTCATGAATTTTATTCACTAATTCATGAATTTTGTTCACTGAATCATAGTTTTTATTCATTGATTCATGAGTTTTATTCACTGATTCATGAATTCAATTCACTGATTCATGAATGTTTTTCACTGATTCATGAATATTGTTCACTGGTTCATGAATTTTATTCACTTGTTCAAGAATTTTATTCACTGATCCATGAATTTTAATCAATAATTCATGAATTTTATTCACGACTTAATGAAAATTAACCAGTTGAGTTTAGTTTGGTCTAATTTTGTTTAAACTAAACATCCAAAAAAATCTATGAAAAAAAAACTAGAAACAATGTTAAAAAATTATTCAAGAAACAACAAGAAATGTATGTTCAAGTTGTCATGAAGAATGTTGCAATTTAAAGAAGAAAATGTTCACGTTCAATAAAATGCACAGGGAATTAAAGCATTTATTAACTGTTCATGAGTTTTATTCACTGATTCATGAGTTTTATTAACTAGTTCATGAATTTCATCCGAGAATAAAATTCATTAAACAGTGAATCAGTGAATAAAATTCATAAATCAGTGAATAAAACTCATGAATCAGTGAAGAAAATTCATGAAGAAGTGAATAAAATTCATAAATTAAAGAATAAAATTCATGAAACAGTTTATAAATGCTTTTATACCCAGTCAATTTTATTGAACGAGAACATTTTATTCTTTAAATTATGATTTTTTTTGATGACAACATGAACATATATTTTATGAAAATCATGAAAGTTATTCACTTTTACAAGTTTAATCACAAGTGTGTCATGCCCAGTAATGAATCATATTTCATGAACTTTATTCACTGATTCATGAATTCAATTCACTGATTCATGAATTTTGTTCTCTGAATCATGAATTCTTTTCATTGATTCATAAGTATTATTCATTGATTCATGAATTCAATTCACTGATTCATGAATTTTGTTCACTGGTTCATAAATTTGATTCACTGATTCATGAATTTTATTTAATTAATTTATTTAATGAATAATCATTGATTCATGAATTTTATTCACGACTTAATGAAAATTATTCAGCTGAGTTTAGTTTGGTCTGATTTTATTTTAAACTAAAATTGCAAAAAAAAACCATTGAGAAAAAAAAACAAAAAACCAGAAACAATGTTTAAAAATTATTCAAGAAACACGAAAAACTAAGTTCAAGCGTGACTGATTTGACTTGTTGACATGTATAACTTTCTTGGTTTCATGACAAATTTTCACAAAATCGACAAAAAAGACAAATACTTAAACAAAAAAACAAAAAAAAAACAAAAAATACAAAAATTACAAAAATTACAAAAATTACAAAAATTACAAAAATTACAAAAATTACAAAAATTACAAAAATTACAAAAATTACAAAAATTACAAAAATTACAAAAATTACAAAAATTACAAAAATTACAAAAATTACAAAAATTACAAAAATTACAAAAATTACAAAAATTACAAAAATTACAAAAATTACAAAAATTACAAAAATTACAAAAATTACAAAAATTACAAAAATTACAAAAATTACAAAAATTATAAAAATTACAAAAATTACAAAAATTACAAAAATTACAAAAATTACAAAAATTACAAAAATTACAAAAATTACAAAAAAAGATAAAAAAAAGACACTTTCGGTCTGTTCGATTCGATACCGAATATTTTTTTTGTCTTTTCAATTCGTTTCCAACTATTTTAAGTGAGTTTTAAGAGCATTTCAGTTCGTTACCAACTGATAGATTTGACCTGAAGGGGTTTTTAGAATCGTCACCAACTATACTAAGTAGTCTTCCCGGTTTTCTCAAACGTTACCAACTAACCATCCTAACTAACCTTAAATTTTGCCGTAGACAACAAAGTCAATCAGATATTCCTTCAAAAGATCTAAATTTTTGAATACAGCTACCAAAATTGTATGGAGACTTGTATGGGTGAACCAATGTCAAAATGGCCCCAAAAAATTTGAAATTTTATTTTCTGCTTTTTGTTTGTTGTTGGCTTTCGAAGCTTTTCAATTAGTTACCAATGATTCTGTTGGTCTTGATTCGTTACCATCTATTTTGAGTGCTTTTGATTCGTTACCAGCTAAACCAAGTAGGCCATTCGGAATTTCAATGCGTTACCAACTGATCCCATTGACCCTTTTATTCTTTTAGAATCGTTACCAATCCAAGTGGTCTTCCCGAGCTTTTCAATTTGTAACCAACTGATCCAATTGGTATTATCGATTCGCGTTACCAACTAATTTATAAGGTACTTCTAGTCTTTTTGAATCGTTACCAAGTGATCTAAGTGGTTACCAACTGTTTAAAGTAACCTTTCCAGTCATGTTGATTCGTTAACCACTAATCCAATAGTTTCTTCTGGTCTTTCTGGACCGTTACCATTAAATCCGAGTCGTCATTTTGGTCTTTTTGAATCGTTACCATCTAAGAGGTGTTCCCGGTTTTCTCGATTCGTTACCAATTAACGCAACTAAGAATCAAAGAAGCGACTATTCAATCTAGTCTACCCGATCCGCTACCAACTAACCAACCTCCGGCTACCAACTAACTTACGGCCTCTTCCAGGGTCAAAACCCGCATCATCAAGATGGAACTGTACGACGACAGCGCCAACCAGAACCTGCTGTCGAAGCGGACCGAGGGCATCACCGGGTGGCTGACGGGTCGCTCGATCGGCCGGTCCGCCTCCATCTCCGTAACCGGATGTGCCCCCACCAGCCTGAAAGAGGCCACCACCAGCGCCAACGCCAACGACGCCAGCGGCAGCAGCTCCGGCCGGCGCCAAAGCCTGGACATCATCATCGACACGGGGGACCGCGTCAAGGACGTGTTCACCCAGGGCATCCAGCGGATCGGGCGGACGCTGGAGCGCCGGAACAGCGAGTCGGAGGTGGCCCGCGACGGGGACGGCGGACCGGGGAGTGATTCCGGTGGCGGTGGGATTCCGGCACTCGGGAGTGATTTTTTTCTCTTCCAGCGCTCGTCGGATTCTGCACGGGATGGCCTCTCGGATGAGCAGGTGGAGAACCTACTTCTAGGCCAGGCCGACCTCTTTCAGAACGTGGTCAACATGTCGAAGTAGGCGGCGGGATTGGGCGAGCGTGCGCGAAAAAGAGAGGGGGGAACGGGGAGATTTTTTCTGTGATTAGTGGAAGGGGGGCGGGGGCCATAAACAAAAACAAAACACACACACACAGATACTAATTATGAAAATGGTGCATTTCCGAGTGAGAAAAAAAAACTCCGGAGGCGCTGGAGTCTGCAGAAAATTATACACTTATTAAGCAATTAATCACCGTAGCGAAGGTAGCAGTATTTTAAACAGTTAGGTTAAGAAGGTAAACAACAACAAAAGAAAAAAAGTTGTTGACAGCGTGCGGAGAGAACTGACGCGAACGGCGGCCATTTTGTTTTCGCTTCTCGGTGATTGCAGCGCCACTCGGTGGTGGGAAATTGAACGCATATCACGCAAACAACCAAAATTTGCGACAAATCTCCCCGATATGATAGAGAATTTTTCGATGGCGTCTTCTTAAACTTTCTGGGACATTTTTGAAAAGGGGCGAGTTCTCTCCGCGAAAACTCTTGTTGTTAGCGGCTTAAAACAAAAATACTCTTGTGGAGGAAAGAGGCTTTAACTAAAAAACGCAATTGATCGTGCTAATGATCGGACTAGATTTCAATGAAAAAAATAACTTAACGCTAAACAAACTGTACTATTATATGCTAAACAAAGACACAAACACACACACACATCAAACAATCTATTAAGTAATAACCGGAAAAGTAAAGCAATTTTAGCTGTCAAAGCATTCCACGTCGTGGAGCAAGAAAGCAAAACAAAAAAAAACGGTGGAAGAAATAGAAACGTGGTTTAATTTGTTGTTTTCGGTGTCTCCTAACAAATACTCTATGAACCACAACAAAAGAACAGACAAACAGACGTCACTTTTCAGAAAAATGTCGAGCAACTGTCACATTCAAATTTACCGTTAAATTTCTGGTTGATGAATTTCCAAAAAAAACGGCGTCTATTTGTTTGTGACAAAAGAAATAAATTCTATCGAAATGAAAAAGAAAATACAAATTGAGTGGAACAATTACGCGGAAAACGTGTGTAGTAGAAATTGAAGAATAAATCAAAACTATCCTTAACCATGTGGATGATGAGTTCATCAAGGAAAATGCGTTTTGATTGCTAATTGAGAAATCCTTCACAACAAGAAACAAGAAAAAACTAATAACTAATAACAAATAATCAAAAACTAAAAACTAGACCTAAAATCTAAAAACTAAAAACTAAAAACTAAAAACTAAAAACTAAAAACTAAAAACTAAAAACTAAAAACTAAAAACTAAAAACTAATAACTAAAAACTAAAAACTAAAAACTAAAAACTAAAAACTAAAAACTAAAAACTAAAAACTAAAAACTAAAAACTAAAAACTGTTCTTGTCTTTTTTGTCTTTGTTTTTGTCTTTTTTGCCTTTTTTGTCCTTTTGTATTATTGTTATTGAGTATTTTATTAGTTTTTAATTTTATTTGGTCCATTCATATTGTTTTGCTCAATTTCGTAATAACAATACTTTTTCGTCTGAAAAAAAAAACAATTTGAAAAATGATCAAATCACTCACTTTCCGTGCTGCTGTCAAACATCGCACAAACGTCAACGCCACCATTTCTGCTGCAGGGGCGAGACACTTGTAACGTTTTGACAGCTCGCCCAGCTGGTAAACAAAACTCAAGGGGAACGCCACCTCAACCTGCACCACACCCCACTGCGCACTTGTTCAACCCCACGATTGATTTGTTTATTTGCGTTCCGCTCTCACTCTCTCAAATAATTTCGCTCTCACAGTCCATCTCTTTCTCTTGCTCAAAAAGTTTCAGATTCTTTCCCGTCGTAATTTTCCCAACCCGATGCGGTCAGTCTACGGAGAGAACTCGACCCGAGAACACGAAGCGCGCGCGCGGTCGTCGCCAACTGTCAAACTACTGTCACTGGGAGAGCATTAAAGTGTGTAGTCCTGTGTAATCGGTGCGTGTGCCTGTGTGTGTTGGTGTCTCTGTAACGTAACCCTTTTTTTTCCTTTGCTGAAGTGATTTAAGGAATCCGCAGGATTTGTGGGAACAAAATAAACGAAGAAGAAAAGTGATAACACAATCGGTGGAAATAGTTTGTGAGATCTAGTGGGCCGCGACGAGCTGTCACTTGCGGTAATGGTCATTGATGTTTATGGTTTTTTTTTTCTAATTCGGGGATGATCCAAGCAGGCAGGGGAGCAAGCATTCACAGTTGACCCACCCCTCGGTTATCAATCAAAAAGTGATTGAAAGTTTTTCAAAGTACCTCTAAACGTCAAACTGACAGCTAGTGCGATGGAAATCGCGACAAACGCTCAATTAACGCGAGGAATCTCATTGATTCTTCGGCAGCAGGACGACGGCTTCCATGTTCTTTTTCCGTCTTGGTCGCGAATCTCGCGCATACACACACGCGCGATAAAGACGCAAGAGGAGAAGAAGAAGGAAGAAGACGTCAAAGAGTGGAACGAAAGCAAAACCTGAAAAGAGTGTGGATTGTTTACAAGCAAAAGCAGAGTTGAGAGAATGGGTGAAACTCGAAAAAAAAGACGGAACAAAGCATAAAATCCATAAATCTCATAAATAATCAAATTTTGTGTTTAGCCCTTTGACGCCCAAGGGCGTAAACAGCGCCCCCAAACGTCATTATTGACTTAGGCCCTCCACCACGCGTAGCCTTCTTCGATCGGGAAGACTCTTCTTGCTGAAGAGCCTACTCCCTCTTGGACGCAGGTTTGGTTTTTGAATCAAAACGCACGCAAACACACACACCCAAACGTCAAAATGCGAGCGGCGCTCGCTCTCACTCTTCGCAGACGCCCATCTCAGTTTAAATTCTCTCTCTCTCAAGTTTCAACTTAAAAACTTCTTGCCGATGTTGTTCTTTGCACGAAAAGAAAACATCATCCAGCTCGTCTTCCGTGAAGAACTTTTCAAGTAACACTTGAATAGGACGTAACCTTGAATGAAAACAGGCTGCTCATCCCGCTCTCGCCCAATGAAAACATTTACTAGAGTGAGCAATAAAAAATTACGTCCTTTTGAAAAGTTATCTCAGAACTTCGCGGTGTTCACCCGCAGTAGGCGGAATGGCGTTTCGGTCAGCGTGACTAGGAAGAAGAGCAAGAAGAAGAAGAAGGTTGTATGTCATCGTCGAGCGCCCAGGTTACTATGATCGGCGGATTTGCGGCAAAGGTGATTCGTAATGGTTAGCTATTTTTGGGTCTGGCGAGGGCCGGAATTGGTCAGGCGTCGGATTTGTGCAGGAGATTACGGGGGTGGTGCCGAAGGAATACTTTATTGGGAGACTGTAAGAAATGTGCTGGAATCGACAAGAAGGTCGATGCATTGGACGTAGAAAATTTCCAGACTTAAACCGATTCTTAAAACAGAATTCAATCTCAAAATTTGAGGAATTTATAAAAAAAAAAAATTTCAGAATTTTAGAAATTTAATGTATTCTAAGAATTTTAGAATTTTAGGAATTTAATGGATTCTAAGAATTTTATTTATAAATATTTTATAAATATTATTAAGAATTCTAGAAATTCTTGTAGTTCTAAAAAACTTATGAATATAAGAATTTCAGAATTTCAGAATTTTAGAATTTCAGAATTTTAGAATTTTAGAATTTTAGAATTTTAGAATTTTAGAATTTTAGAATTTTAGAATTTTAGAATTTTAGAATTTTAGAATTTTAGAATTTTAGAATTTTAGAAATTTAGAATTTAGAAACTTTAGAATTTTAGAATTTTAGAATTCAACAATTTTAGAATTTTAGAATTTTAGAATTTTAGAATTTTAGAATTTTAGAATTTAGGAATTTTAGAATTTTAGAATTTTAGAATTTTAGAATTTTAGAATTTTAGAATTTTTGAATCTTAGAATTTTAGAATTTTAGAATTTTAAGAATTTTAGAATTTTAGAATTTTAAAATTTTAGAATTTTAGAATTTTAGAATTTTAGAATTTTAGAATTTTAGAATTTTAGAATTTTAAAATTTTAGAATTTTAGAATTTTAGAATTTTAGAATTTTAGAATTTTAGAATTTTAGAATTTTAGAATTTTAGAATTTTAGAATTTTAGAAGTTTAGATTTTAAGAACTTTATTAAATTTTTGAATTTAAAGGATTTTTATGAATTTTATGAATTTTATGTATTTTATGAATTTTCTAAATTTTAGAATATTAGAAAATGTATAATTTGTAATGAGTTTAAGTAATTTTATGGATGTTTATTAATTTTAGAAATTTTATAAATTTCATGATCAAAATTTTTTTTTAATTTTATGAGTTTTATGAATTATATGAATTTTATTAATTTTTCAAAGTGAGATTAACTGTTAATTTGCTTTTTTAGTTGATCTTTAAACTGTCAGAAATTCCTATTTGTAAATAACATTCACCGACGACAGTAGAGCAATTCTCTACGAAATCGGTCTTTTTTCTTCAATTTTAATTTTTGTATTTTTTAATCCGACTGAAACTTTTTTGGTGCCTTCGGTATGCCCAAAGAAGCCATTTTGCATCATTAGTTTGTCCATATAATTTTCCATACAAATTTGGCAGCTGTCCATACAAAAATGATGTATGAAAATTCAAAAATCTGTATCTTTTGAAGGAATTTTTTGATCGATTTGGTGTCTTCGGCAAAGTTGTAGGTATGGATACGGACTACACTGGAAAAAAATAATACACGGTAAAAAAAATTTGGTGATTTTTTTATTTAACTTTTTATCACTAAAACTTGATTTACAAAAAAACACTATTTTTAATTTTTTTTATTTTTTGATATGTTTTAGAGGACATAAAATGCCAACTTTTCAGAAATTTCCAGGTTGTGCAAAAAATCATTGACCGAGTTATGAATTTTTTAATCAATACTGATTTTTTCAAAAAATCGAAATTTTGGTCGTAAAATTTTTCAACTTCATTTTTCGATGTAAAATCAAATTTGCAATCAAAAAGTACTTTAGTGAAATTTTGATAAAGTGCACCGTTTTCAAGTTATAGCCATATTTAAGTGACTTTTTTGAAAATAGTCGCAGTTTTTTATTTTTTAAAATTAGTGCACATGTTTGCCCAGTTTTGAAAAAAATATTTTTGAAAAGCTGAGAAAATTCTCTATATTTTGCTTACTCGGACTTTGTTGATACGACCTTTAGTTGCTGAGATATTGCAATGCAAAGGTTTAAAAACAGGAAAATTGATGTTTTCTAAGTTTCACCCAAACAACCCACCATTTTCTATCGTCAATATCTCAGCAACTAATGGTCCGATTTTCAATGTTAATATATGAAACAATTGTGAAATTTTCCGATCTTTTCGAAAAAAATATTTTCAAAATTTTCAAATCAAGACTAACATTTTAAAAGGGCGTAATATTGAATGTTTGGCCTTTTTGAAATGTTAGTCTTGATTTGAAAATTTTGAAAATATTTTTTTTGAAAAGATCGGAAAATTTCACAAATGTTTCATATATTAACATTGAAAATCGGACCATTAGTTGCTAAGATATTGACGATAGAAAATGGTGGGTTGTTTGGGTGAGACTTAGAAATCATCAATTTTCCTGTTTTTAAACCTTTGCATTGCAATATCTCAGCAACTAAAGGTCGTATCAACAAAGTCCGAATAAGCAAAATATAGAGAATTTTCTCAGCTTTTCAAAAATATTTTTTTCAAAACTGGGCAAACATGTGCACTAATTTTAAAAAATGAAAAACTGCGACTATTTTCAAAAAAGTCACTTAAATATGGCTATAACTTGAAAACGGTGCACTTTATCAAAATTTCACTAAAGTACTTTTTGATTGCAAATTTAATTTTACATCGAAAAATGAAGTTAAAAAATTTTTACGACCAAAATTTCGATTTTTTGAAAAAATCAGTATTGATTAAAAAATTCATAACTCGGTCAATGATTTTTTGCACAACCTGGAAATTTCTGAAAAGTTGGCATTTTATGTCTTCTAAAACATATCAAAAAATAAAAAAAATTAAAAATAGTGTTTTTTTGTAAATCAAGTTTTAGTGATAAAAAGTTAAATAAAAAAATCACCAAATTTTTTTTTACCGTGTATTATTTTTTCCAGTGTAGTCCGTATCCATACCTACAACTTTGCCGAAGACACCAAATCGATCAAAAAATTCCTTCAAAAGATACAGATTTTTGAATTTTCATACATCATTTTTGTATGGACAGCTGCCGAATTTGTATGGAAAATTATATGGACAAACTAATGATGCAAAATGGCTTCTTTGGGCATACCGAAGGCACCAAAAAAGTTTCAGTCGGATTAAAAAATACAAAAAAATCGAATGACCGAAATCCTAGAGAACTGCTCTAGACA